>NC_056750.1:698965393-699075393 GCF_019279795.1 Protopterus annectens
ATATAGTTCTGAGCTTGTTTTAACAGCCAAGACCTTATATACAAATTATGCAGGGGGCATCAAAATAAATATGATGACAGCATCTGAGAAAGGTAATACTGATCTTTAAAATACTTTAGGTAGTACTTTTACCTGTGTGTAAGAATTATATTTCTTATCAAATAGACAAACTTCATTTATGGACATATGGTAAAAGAAAGATTGATCAACCTTTATCGAACTGACAATGTATTCATTAAAAGACTTGCAAAAATTTATAATTTTGGGATCATAACTCTTGCCTATTGTACCTTTCATGGAAGCATAGACCTTAAGTATGGTTTACATGTGTGATACGCATGACATCAAAACCACAAGGTGTATTAGTTCTACCTTCTGTTTGCAAATCACAAGCAGGTTAGAATACAGGACCAGTTTGCGAAACCAATATGAGAGAATAGAAGCCTACATCAGCCAGTCCCATTCTCTCGTCAATTGTTCCTCCATCTCCCAGGCTAACAGTCATATGTGGGTCTTCCAAGTCACATCACTTTATCCCTGTGCCACAGGGCCAGAACCCCCTGCCCTAAAAAATGACATTTCATCCAGAAAAAAATATAGTATTATTCTATAAGACATCATACTCCTCTCTGTCATCTTAAGAATGCAACTTGCACAAACATTTGTTTAACATCTTTGTTGATATGAAGTTGTGATAAAAATACATACAACTTTCTAATCTCAAAAAGTCCCTTTAATAATTGTGTGTTTAGAAACATGAATGTCTTTAAAAGGAAACACAAATTCAACAGAAGCTGATAAACTGATTAAAGATTATTGTCTTAAGCTGTGTGTGTGTGTGTGTGTGTGTGTGTGTGTGTGTGTGTGTGTGTGTGTGTGTGTGTGTGTGTGTGTGTGTGTGTGTGTGCGTATTTGATAATGTAATTAGAAATTGGATTTGTTATCAGTTTTGTGTAAGTGTGTCTGCTGTGTCTGGAGATATACTGAAGTACAAAAACAGTAAATGGCAAAACATTGATCCAGAAAGATTGAAATTCAAAATTTAAAAAAGAAAAAAAAAAACAAAGCTCACATTTTATGTGGGGAAGCACTTCTGCTCCCCCTACACTCCCTGCTAATTATATATACTCACTCCAAGACTGCACAGCAACAGGGAAAGGGTAACATTTTACTGCTATTCTGCAGCCTCCCACCAAGTAATACCAGCAGAAGTATTATTTGATTGCTACTGCCGGCAGCAACAGCTTTTGATATTAATCAATTTGTATGTAATCCTTATATGTTGGTTTATGTGTGAATATGTACTTCACTCAGTCAAATGTTCAGCAGTCTAAACGTCTGTCTGAACTGTGAAAAGACCAGTGACTGAACATGAAGAGATCACAAATTACTCGTATTTTAATGTTTGAGATTGCAGTAGAATGGGGATTAGAAATTTGCCAAGTCCTCACTGCTGTGTGATATTGGACTTGGTATATAAGAAAGAGGAGGTGTGGGGGATGCAAGGGTTGTATTCTTATAGAGTAGGCATTAGGAGTGTGCAGGAAAATGAATGCTTGAATAAAAAGGTGGAATTTGTGAGAATGTGCAAGATTTTGTTATTAGGATTAGGTAATGGGATAGATTTAGTGCTGTACTTGTTCTGGGTTCTTTTGTCTTTACGAGTGTTACTTTTAAAGAAAGTTTTTTTAGTAACCTAATATGCAGGGTTAATGTTAAGGGCAGGGCTAAGGTTAAGATTAGCCTACATGAGTAGGGTTGTGCAGGCAGGTGAAGTGAAGAGTTTTACAATGTTTTTGTACTCACTTTACTTCAGTCATTTACCAGATTGACAATGCATTCATTAAAAGACTTATAAGAAGTTCTGATACCTCCACTCCCTTTTGTTTTGACTAACTCTCTTACACTGACAGCACAAAATGCAATTGTTAGAACAATAAAATTTTAGACTCTTTTGGTTAGGGTTATGATACCTGCTTTAACAGACAGTAAGTTGTGTATGAACTTTCTTACGGTCAGGAATATAGATAGCAAAGACGAAAATACTGCTACAAGTTTAAATGTGCTGTCCTCCTCTACATCTGTCATGCTGCCTCTTAAAACACTACAGAAATGAAATGGACATGTGGACATGTGCCTGAATGATGCTACAGGCGAAGTAACAATTGAGTTCTAATTCTAATGTGCACTACACATTCCCGAGTGGCACTTAAACCAAAGGCAGGGTTAATACACTGTATTGCCAGAAATCTGATGTGTGAGAAGCTCTAGTAATAAGACATGTGAAGGGCACCACTTTATTGTCACTATAGGAAAAATGTTTCAGACATCAAAATTAGAAATCACCACTTAGTTTCCACTAGAAATCGGCTTCAAACACAGGTTCTGCAATTTCATCCACATAGAATTTGTCTTACACCACTCTGAACCATGGAATAAAACATAAAACATTATTTTTAAAATGATGATATACATCATAATAAAGAAAAAAGTAACTACAGACACCACATATCAAGTCATGTCCCTGCATTTTCAGCAGTCGTAATGTCAAGGTTACACTTTCCTGTTACTCAATACTCATTTAACAGCTGAAATTTGCAAGACGAAAATGGGTTGCTGTGCGATCCAATGTACCTTTAAGGAAATATATCGAAGGGCTCTCACTGCCATATTTATAACCAAAATACTAATTTTAAATATTTACAAGTCCATAAAACACAAAGAGAAATGTTAAAAGGCCCTGCTTCATTTTTTTACTTCTACAAAAATGCATAAATCACTAAGGTACAAATCTGAACAGCTACTAATCAAAAAACATAAAAGGTACTTTATTGTTTGTATGTGTATCTATATCGGTCTGTGACAGCATTCAAAGCTGCTGTTTTAGATGTCACTTGTTCGCAATAAAAACGACCACAGCATTTTGTTACCTCAGCAAATGGTTAAAAAGCAGTTACTCAAGTGGTTCAGAAGTAAATGCCCAGAGGCACAAGATTTAACAAAACAAACAGGAGATTAAAACACAGATAACAAAGATTGTCATAACAGCAAGGGGGGTTATTATTCTGCTAATAATTCCTTATATTTAAGATTATATCTTTGCTGGTAAACACCTAAGATCTTTTATTTGGGTATACTGAAAATTATAGACTTCAAGACATGGACAACACTTAAGTTCACATTGTGCATTTTCACTCCACACTCCACCTCAGAGTGAGCAGCAGTTTAATTTTTTGTAAACATAATGCATGCACAAATTATGTGAATATATGTACTTATATTAGTTATCTACATCAACATTCATCCAGTTCAGTAACTGACATACTGAAACCTTCCCTGAGAAACAATAGAAGCAAACCAAGAACAAGAGCTGTATGGGATCCCTATCCTTACCATGACACATAGTCACACCGACACCTATGGAATATACATCACTGGAGATTAACCTGTGCACATATCTGAAATTTGTGAGGAAAGCAAAAGCCATGATAGAACCCCATATTTAATAAGAAAAACATGCAAAATGTACACATCATGTACCATAGCACAGAACTGTACTGATAAATGCTATCAGACAGCAATACTGACTACTAAACCACAATGCTACTTACCTACACACAGCCACAAGTACATAGTGACAAACTGCTTTGTCAAGGATCTTCATTTCACACAAATGCATACACAATCATCTGAGGCAGACACCAAATGCATACTGTAACCCAAGTTTTAAGTAAAAAGAAACAATACTTAACTGCTTACCAACAATATTCCAAAATAAATAGGTTGTGTTTCTTCTTCACTGAGCAAAACAAGTCAATTTGCCCAAAATGCTGTGTGTTAGATAATTCTGAAATTCTACTTTAAGTAATACCACTTTTACTCAGCGGCAAGAATATGATTACATATAACTTTAAGTGCCATTTATTCTGCAGAAACTGAAGTGCTCTAATCACAATAATTCAGACAAGAGTTTTGGAAATAGTGCATTCTTCCACATCCGCTGAAAAAAAAAAAAATGCAAATACTATTTCTCAGTAAATCCCAGTATGAGCCTTTCTTGTGTGTATCTGTGACCCCAGAGGTGAAAAAACTGAATAGATGTGGGTAGGGATACAGCTTCCACTAAGGGTGGTTAGGCTAGAAAAAGAAGTTATGTACCGACCATAACGTTCCATGTTAGTTGTCTTCATCTCGCCTTCTTTCTTGCTGGTTGGGATCGGAGCCGAGGCCATCTTCTATAGCTCGAGAGCTGTTTACTGGCTCGAGGCTACCCCTTATCCCATGATACCTAGCGATAGCTACCCAGATCTCATTTGAAATAGCTAACCCCAGACATAGCCAGAGAATCAACCTGTCCAAGCAAACAGGTTGAGCATCTCTAAGTCAGTACAGGAAACAAACCAGAAAACACTCAGCCAGTGAAACCAAAACTCCTCTCGATCCAATAGGACAGGGGGCCGGAGGGTGGGACACAAGAAAGAAGGTGAGATGAAGACAACTAACATGGAATATTATGGTAGGTACATAACTTCTTTATGTTAAGTTGTCTATCTCGCCTTCGTTCTTGCTGTTTGGAACAGCGTCCCTAGCACCTACAATCCTGGGCGGCTCATTGAAACAGACTCTTCAGAACAGTGGAACCAAAGTCAGCTCTGCTCCTGGAGACCATATCTAGCTTGTAATGAGAAATAAAAGTATGAGGATTTGCCCACGTAGCAGCTGCACAGATAGAATCTATGGGCAACCTAGATTGGAAGGCTACAGAGGTAGCCAAAGCCCTAGTAGAATGACCTTTCAGTTTGATAGACAACTCTTTGTTTCTCAGTTGATAAATGAAAGTAATAATGTGAGACAACCACCTGGATAAGGTCACTTTGAAAACTGGGAGACCTTGTTTGCCTAGAGCATAGGAAAGGAATAGTTGGTCCGACTTCCTTATATCCTTAGTCCTATGCAAGTAAAAATGCAATTGTCTATGAACATCCAATTGGTGTAATTTGTATTCTGCCTTGTTGGTGTGGTTAGGGGAAAACACAGGAAGGTCTATAGATTGGTTTACATTATTTTCTGAGCAGACTTTTGGAAGGAATGAGGGATTAGTCCTCAGAGCAACCCTCTCCTTATGAAAAACCAAGTATGGAGGACGAACACATAGTGCCTGAAGTTCAGAGACACATCTGGCTGAAGTAATAGCTACCAGAAAGAGTGTTTTCCAAGATAGAAACTTAACGGAGCAGGACCCTGCAGGTTCAAAGGGGGGCATAACTAAGGAGGTTAGTACCAAATTAAGGTCCCACGGAGGAGGGGGATCTCTCACTGGAGGTCTAAGGAGAGTAGTCCCCCTTAAAAAGGCTTTACAGAGCTTATGAAACATAATGTTTGAATTAGACAACCCAACATGAAAGTTTGAAATGGCTGCCAATTGAACCCTGATTGTAGCAGAAGCAAACCCAGAATGACAACATTGTGCTAGGAACTCCAAAATTTCGTGGACTGGGGCTGAAAAGGGATCTACGTTCCTAGCCTCTGCTCAACAAGAAAAACGTTTCCATTTGCTAGCATAAGTTTTTCTAGTTGTGGACTTGTGAGAGAAGACAATAATCTCACACACAGCTGGGGAAATGCTGGGATCCTGGCTAAGGTTGGAAGTGGAGCAACCAAGCTGTGAGCTGGAGTGTTTGGAGGGATTGATGCAGCCTGCCTGAATGATGAATCATTAGGTCTGGAATCGGATCCAGAGTCCAGGGCTGATCGAGAAGGTAATGGTGCCAGAACGGAAACCATATCTGTCGAGGCCAGTAGCGGGCAATGAGGATCATTTTGCAACCCAACGATATTGCTTTCTGTATGAGTTTCAGTATCAGGGGAAACAGAGGGAAGGCATAAAGAAGTCCCTGAGGCCAATCATGAACTAGAGCGTTTCTGGGAGTGTGACCTGGAAGCTGAAGAAGGGAGAAGTAGATGCTGCATTTGCTGTTGAAGGGGGTGGCAAAAAGATCGCAGCAAGGCTGTGCCCATTTGTGGAAGATCAGATCCGTAACTATCTGATTCAGAGACCACTCATGAGGCATGAGAATAGCCCTGCTGAGCCTGTCCACTATGACGTTGGACCTCCCAGGGATGTGCGTCGCAATCAGAAATCGTTGGGAGGAAATCGCCCACTGCCAGAGTCTGAGTGCTTCTCGACATAGGGGGTAGGACCTGGTTCCGCCCTTCTTGTTGATGTACCACACCACTGACATGTTGACCGTTTGAAATGAAATGGTCCCAGAAGGGAGAGAGTCCTGAAGAGCTTGCAACACTAGGAGCACGGCTCTCATTTCCAGGACGTTTATATGCAGATGGTACTTGTGAGGCTGCCAAGTGCCTTGGACTGCCCCCCCCCACCCTATCAGGGAGGCATCTGTGGTCACTGTGGCAACCTGAGTCACTAGTGGGGAGACCATCCACCAGGAAAGGGGAATTTTACATGCTTCTGTAATCATGATCATGTGAGACATGGGCAGCTGTTGGAAAGACCACTGTGTGAACAGAAGCCACTGAAGGATCCTCATGTGAAAGCGGGCCAGTGGGATTAGAAGAATTGCCTCTGCCATGGAACCCAGAGTTTGAAGGATGAACCTGATTTGGATCCTTTTGCTCTGCATTAGAATTTGTACTTGCTGGTGAATTGTAGACACCCTTTCTGGTGGTAGCATTGCGGACATGTTCCTTGTGTCTAAGTCTGCCCCTATATAGGTGATAGATTGACAGGGCAACAAGGCAGATTTTTCGAAGTTTATTGTAATGCCTAGCTGGGAGCAGATTGTGATTGTGTAGTCCCTGGCTTGCAGAAGTTGATGCCTGGTAGTAGCAGTGAGGAGTCAGTCATCTACATATGGAAACACCTGGAATCCTCGACATCTCAGGTGAGCCGTGACCACTGCCATACATTTGGTGAACACCCTGGGGGCTGTGGTGAGACCAAAGGGCAGGGCTCTGAACTGGTAATGACTGGTTCCCAGCCGGAAGCAAAGGAATCTCCTGGAGCGCCTGTCCATTTTGATGTGGTAGTACGCATCCTAAAGATCTATGGAGCACATCCAATTGTCCTGACCCAGAAAGGGTAGAATGGACTGTAGCGTGACCATCTGAAACTTTCTTCTTTGAACAGACTTGTTTAGTCTGCTGAGATCCAGAATCGGTCTCCAGTCCCCTGTCTTTTTTGGTACCAAAAAGAACCTTGAGTAAGTTCCGGATCCTTGTTGGTCTGCCGGGACTTCCTGGATGACTCTTATTTTCTAGCAGTTTTGAAACTTCTATGACTGCTTGGTCGCTCAGATTGGGTGGAACACCTGGAAGGGATTTGCTTGACGGTAAGGGGGGTTGAGAGAAGGGAATTTTGTAACCTTAGGATATAATTGACTGTACTCATTTGTCTTGTGTTAAATTTTGCCAGGCTTCTGGGTACAGTGAAAGTCTTCCCCCGACTGCCTCCAGAGGTGGGCAGCCGGGAAACCCTTCAGGGATGCTGAAGGGGCTTCTCAGAGAAGGATTCTCTATTGCCCTGGTTCTGCGGACCCCCTCTGCCATGAGGGTGGCGTCTGTTGTTGTTTCCCCCTCTGCTCCTGGAAGAAAAATCGCTACGTGTGTCAGGCGAGGCTCCCTGGGATTTTCGGTACCACATTTTACCACTCTTCTGACCCTTGGGGTATGGTCGGGAAGGACTGGAAAAATGGACTCCCATGGCAGAGAGAGTCTTGCCTTCTTGCTCACACTTAGTCAAAGTGTCTTTCACCTGTGGTCCAAAAAGAAAGGAACCATCAAAGGGGGTGTTGGTGAATGACGCTCTAAAGGGTTCAGCAAAATTACACAGCTGCATCCATGCATGTCTCCTAAGAGCCATGCCTGTACCTGCAGCTCTACTTGCACCATCGGCTGCATAAGAAATGAGCCTCATGGAGGAGTTGACTAAAGAATTAAGGGTCACCAGCTGGGAAGCCACTTTAGCTTGAGCCCCCTCAGCTGATGGATCTTGAAGGGTATCTCTGAGCTCTTTAAGGAGATCCCTCTGAAGCCGGGTAAAATGGCATAAGTAGTTCAGTGATCTCATAGAAAAGGTCGCTGAAGCAAACATTCACTTCCCATATCTGTCCATGGTCCTAGACTCCTTGTTAGGAGGATGAACAGATGAAGAGGTTTCCGCTAACTCTTTTTTGGTGGCTGCTGCTACCACCATGGCATCAACAGGAACACCTTTGGTAAGGAACTGCTTATCACTTTGTGCTGTGATGAACTTGCCAGGTCTCCTCGGAGTTGGTTCCACTGTATCTGGGGCTGACCAAGCCTTTCGAGCCACCACTGACATAAGTGGATCGAAAGGCGGAGAAACCCAGGAGGTGGAAGGTTGGAAACCGAATGCATCCAGGAATACAGACTCATCCTCGGTAGGGGCTAGGGCATTCCAGTTCCCCCTCTGCTTAAGCATTTCTAGGATGTCTGAAAAGGAAACATCTTCAGAGGGGGATCTCGGGGACCCTTCCGAATCATCTGTCTGTATCAGAAGCAACAGACTCAGGGGAGTCAATGTGCTTCCTCTTGCACTTCTTCTTACAAGGGGGCTCCTCTGAATGATCAGGGGAGGCCTCGGAAGAAAAGGAAACACCCAATGGGGTGCCCTGAAGTGCCGGTTCCCCACACTTGGGGTGTGGAGAAGGAGCAGAGGTTGGCACAGGCACTACTGGAGATGGAGCCGACGGGGCCGATAGTGGAACTGACTCAGTGGCCAGCACACTCCTCATGACATTGAAGGCTTCCCTGCCACGATGCAGAGAAGGCTCCGGTTCAGAGGAAATCGGAATTCTTCTCTGCACCGAGGGAAATGGCTCCGAGGCCGATGTAGGAGCAGAGTTCACCTGCGCCGAAGCCCCGAGAGGGAGAACGGGGTCGGACAAGGGTCCAATGCCACTTGCCCCCTCGGAGCTGACGAGGGAGCCCTGGTGTCCAGATCCCTCGACGGATGGCATCATCGAGGGAATCGGAGCCGACGATGGAACCGAAGGAGATAGCGTTATCGGAGCCGACGGTTCCACTACTCAAACCCCAATGAACTCCGGCTCCGAGCTCAATGGAGTCATAGGAGGAACATCAATATAAGTGGATGGAGCAGACACCTGTTGAGGAGGGCTGGACAACATATTGGCAAGTGCCTGTGACTTTAGCAACCTACTGACCACTCTCTCCACGTCGTGATCCGAGAGCCTAGAGGATCGAGAGGAGTGAGAAGATCTGTGAGTGCGCACGCTCTGAAGCAGGGGAGACTGAGGAGCCAAATGTATCGATTCCAGAGAAGGGGAACTCAGCCTCTTGTGGCTCCGCGAAGGCTCTGAAGTTTCTGATGGAGCCGACGGGGAGATAGTCTTATCGGTTCCAGTCAGAACCGAAGTAGCAGGTAGAGTCTGAAGCAAAGACGGCTCCGAACTCGGAGCCGATGATTTGGTAGATTTAGGGGATTTCACAGGCTGAGTCTTGGCTGGTGAATCCTGGGGCTTTAAAAGACCCCTAAGAATAAGCTTATTCTTATGCTCCTGCAGAACTCTTGGACTAAATGCATGGCAGATAGAACAAGAGTCCTGCAGGTGCACAGCATCTAAACAATAGACACAAGAAGTGTGCCCATCTGTCAGAGACATTTCCTGACAGCATGAGCCACACTTCTTGAACCCAGACACCTTGGATTCTTTTGACATCCTGTAACAAAAAATACAACAATAGCTAACAAATCAAAATACAGTCTACAGAAAAACACAGTATACTACAGACTAAAGCTAAAGTTTTTTTTTTTTTTTTGATAGGAAAGCCTCTAACTCAAACGGCTAGCCTATAAAGAAGTTAGAAGGAAAGCGTCTAACTTAAATGGCTAACCTGACAAAAAAAAGGATAAGGAGGGGGGAGGGGGAGAACTCTCTAAATTAAACGAGTTCTAAAGGGGAGGGAAGGAAGCTACAAATACACACTTAGCTAACACAACAAATATAAGACTAAAAGTTAACAATAACCCCTAGGAAAAAGACTATTTCTAGTAAAAAAAGTTCTATAAAGAAACTTTATACGAGCCTGAGCCAGAAAAATTACACCTCACAGCTGAAGCGCCAAACAAGATCTGGGTAGCTAGCGCTAGGCATCATGGGATAAGGGGTAGCCTCAAGCCAGTAAACAACTCTTGAGCTATAGAAGATGGCCGAGTCGGAGCAGAGGATCGGCTCCGATCCCAACCAGCAAGAACTAAGGCGAGACAAATGTCAACTTGCAATATTCTGATTGCAGCTTTGTACATTCACACACACTAACCTATTCTAACACTGCAAACTTCTAACGCCAACCGACTCTAACTTGCCCCAAAACTACCTACCCATATCTCTACAAAACACTTCCCTGACACTCTCTCCCTAGCGCTTAAGCCTCCTCTTCCTCACTCATCCCCCCATCAATCTGTTCTCCCCTCTCTCTCTCTCTCTCCTTTCCCTTCCTGTTAGTTCTCTTCCAAAAATGCTATCTTCTTGTAAATATTGTAGATCCATATTCTTGTACTTGTCACAACCAAAGTACAATTGTTCTATGTAATTACTCTAACATTCAACACTCTCATGTTTCCTTGTTACTCCTGTATTGGTAAAATCAGAAAACTTTAACCTGTGTATTCACTTTGTAACATCCACTTGTAATTTTCTATTGTTACTTCTCTCGTGTTATTTTCAAATTCTGATACAATATTATGTCTTTAATAAACTGTATGGATCTTTTCTCCCTGGGCCACCACCGAAAATGGGCTTCTGGGCCCAGTGGACTTTCCCGTAAACAAAAGACAATCAATAAATAAATAAATATTCCAAAACCGAACCCCTGACAATTTTTGGAAGTTCTAGCCAAAATCTAATGTTAAGGGTGCAACTACAGAAACAAGAACAGGCAATATAAGCATGTGCCTAGAAGAGATGACAAGATATTCCATACTTTGTCAGAGCTACCCAACACTTTCTATACTCTTAACTGCAGAATGTCTGATTTGTCAAAAATATACAAACATATTTTATTATATAAAAAAGTCTGACAAATTGCTGCTTCACAGGTAAACGCCCCTGCTCAGAGAAATATAAAAAATTTTGTAAAACAACCAAGTACTGAGCAGGAGTGAGAGAGAGAAAATAACAGAAGATTACAATCCAAGATGTAAAATCCATGTAGTTTATTGCAGACAAGAACAAACGGATAAGCGCTTTCACTGTATCAGCTTCTTCAGATCCATCTGAAGAAGCTGATACAGTGAAAGCGCTTATCCATTTGTTCTTGTCTGCAATAAACTACGTGGATTTTACATCTTGGATTGTTATCTTCTGTTATTTTCTCTCTCTCACTCCTGCTCAGTACTTGGTTGTTTTACAAATTTTTTTATTATATATTGAAACCTATCCAACTATTTGCAAGGAAAAAGGACTGGGTTGTTTAGTACTGGCTAGTAACTACAAAATAAAACAAGACTTCCTTTTTCAAAGATTGAAAATCGGATGTGATTCCTTAAGCCAGTTTGCAAAGCATGCAAATTTGGAGAGTTGCTTAATATGAGCATAAATGAGTCTCAGTCTTAAAAAGTAAAGCTGTATCATCAGTACATGGTGTACTGGGACATTAAGTGGTTTATGTATACATTAAAAAGTAGTGGCCTTAGGCAGAGTATTGGGCATATCCTTTGTGAATCACTAATATAGACATCCACTCATAATAACCATTACCTGCTTGCATACATAAATGTTTTGTCCATAGTGAGGTGATAAGAGCACTGACAAGTATCTAGCTTTTCTCTCAGACTGGAGCTGTCCTATGAAGCAGAGCCAGGATTGAAGACCACTCTCCTAAAATTGGCCTCTGTAAAATGAGTTAACGCACCACTGCCATAGTATAATTCTTGGCACCCTTTCCAGATTTTTACAGACTTAACCTAATACATTCTCTTGCCAGTCTGTCATGTATGCCAGTATAGCAGGGACATGTAAGGGGGCCCACCATTTATACATTCTCCCATGTACGCGTTACCATTAATTGCTGAACAGAAGTACAGCTATGTGACCTGCATCTCTACATACCTCTGCAATCTCCCTGGCATGGCAATGGCAGTATAAATCATGGATGACCCTATATGCCAGTACATAGAGGGACCTCTGGATGAACATGGTGAGGCTACATGAAATGATAGCACTAATCTTCCACTGAGAAACATACTTTTGCTGTCCAGTACAACAATGACCATCATTTGGTAGGCTTTTACCAGCAACACTCCAATCAACAGCTAAGACAGTAAACCCAACAAATGTTTGTAAAATTTGCTCTGCTGTGGCCTCAAGTGTGTCTACCTGTATTTACCTATAAAAAGGGAACTTGAAAGCCTCTACCCATACTGCAATGCAAAAAGCTTTCTTGGACAATGCTTTAGGTAGGCCTGGACAAAAAACACTTATAGCTGTTTTTGAGATGCCAGATTTATGCTGCTTCTCATCGGAAAAACTGATCAGACACACTAAAAAAGCATATACAAATATATGCATGTGAGTATGCGTGTGTATCTATATTTTTCTCAAAAACGTATATACATTTATACGTGTGTGTGTGTGTGTGTGTGTGTGTGTGTGTGTGTGTGTGTGTGTTTGTGTGCATGTGTACATATGACTGTACAAATCTGACTCACATGCACATTATCACAAAACAACAAAAACAAGCAAATTATTACTGAAGAGCAGCTTAACTGAATTCCACTTAAAATGTTTTCATTTTTTTCCTTGGAGTTTCATCATGCTTAAATATAGAAACCAATTACAAATCAACAAAACTGGTTATACAATTTTAAAACAGCTGTTTTAAATTAATTTGCAAGTGCTCATTTTGTTTAATTTACTCCAATCGAGCTCTGGAAATTTGCATTGTAACTTCCAATGGGCAGTGCCAAAGCTTTTTGACAGAATCAAATTATGTTCTTCATAATGGTCACTGTTGCAGGAGCCTTAGCTATATGGGTTATATCGGGCCAGATTCCAAAGCTCCAAGGCATCTTCCACACTCCCAAACTGTCAAGCAACTTGAGCTGAACTGAGTAAACGACAAATTTGGGGAGCTTTACAGCTGCTGAAGAATATGCTCCTCTTAAGGTTTTTGGGAATTGACAGTCAGCTCTTGGTTTCCTTTGCTGGGAAGATAAGTTCCCTTTGGAGGAAAAAAAACTTTGGGATAGATTCAATGACACCTACACTATTAAAGAACATCCCCACCACATTTTTTCTACTCACTCAGAATGATTACACCAAGTGTACATGTAGTCTACACTTTGTGGTAACCTTTATGAATCCCTGTCTGTATTTAAAGCTGCAAGAAAATCAGTAGGAAAACTAAAATTAGGAGGATGAAAGTGTGAGTCATGACTGTTGTCTGTTCACTCAGAACAGTGTACACTTAATGTAAGAGTTACTGAACCCTGGGGTTCCATTTTCTTATATTTAGTGATGCTTTATTACTTTCCTCTTCAGGAAAGTTATTTAAAGCTGTGTGTGCCATGTTTTAAGGAATGCAGTGTACTTTTAAATGGAGCACTCACTTTTTCCATCAGTTATAAAGTAGTGTAAACTAACTTATAACACATTTTATGTGGAGAAATTGTATTTAACTTCCACTGTGGAGCTGTCATAGTTTTTGAAAGTACTTTTTACTGTTTTTTTTCTATCAAAAAGTAGCTTCTGTGGGCTGCTAGTTTTACTGGCATTTGCTGCTTGTCTTCCAATGGAAAGAGCCATAATTTTCGGCTTGACAATTAGAAAAGATTGTTGGTCCCATGGTTGGTCCTTCTTCCAGCCACAAAAAAGAAAAAAAGTAAACATATTTTGCCACCACAGCAGGCTAGTAATTTGCCTCATACTGAAGTGGTTGACTCTGCTATGGCCATTTGTTGTACTTCAGACCATACATCTTTTACCCCAAATCCCTATGGTGTAGCACCTACAGCCACTACGGACCAGGGGTTAGCCACGTCCTCTGTGGTTGTTGGAGTCCTCTTGGTGGCAAGGGAGATCCATTCTTGTCAATCCTGTGAGAGGGAGCAGAGAAAGTTTCTGTGTTATGTCAGAATTGTGTGCCCTTTCATGGGTAAGCAGCAGCTGCCATTAGTAACATGGTTGGCTCCATTTTTCCTGTCGAAAAGAAACCATACCAAACATGTATCTACTCCTTAAATTTCTTTGATAGGAGTAGTTTACTGGCACTGGCTCAGGTTTAATTCAGGTTATTGATACTTCTTGTAGAGTAGTTTACCGTAAAAGAAAGAGGAATTCCTCTTATCCCAATGAGATTCAAGATTCTAAATCTGAACAGGAAGATCTCGGGACAGAGTCCGGGGTTTGTCCTCAGATTTCTGATTCAGACTCAGAGGAGAACTCAGGTTCTGATTTTTCCTGTGAGGGTTTCTCTTTCTCTTAGGTTATCACTAGACTGTCCCAGTGTTTTAGTGGGAGAACACTGAAGTTTCTCAGTCCTTCTAAAAAATACTGTTAGTTGTTACAGGATTTTCCAGAACGTACATACATTCCTCCTGTCCTGTCTGCTTTAGAAGTTGTGTGTCTTGCTTCCCACAATTTTTCAGATTGTCACAAGCTGTCCATAAAAAGGCAGATAAAATTTTTAAAATTCCTCAGTCTTTTTAATTTTTAAACAATATTACCAGACCTGAGCAGCAGCTATAGCCTTTGATGGATCCACTGCTGCTAAGCACTTAGTTAATTCCAATCCTACTCCTTCTAATAAGAATTTGAAAATTATTGATAGATATGGGGAAAGTGTATACTTCTGCTGTTTTGATGTTCAGAACTTTAAATTGCCAGGCTCATATGTTAAAATTTGTTCTGATATATTGTGAAACTATGACGAATTTTTTATCTACATTATTTTTCTTGTGAATTAAAAAAATACTTGGCTTCTATTGCACAGGCCACTACTCATTGTTCTGAGTGTGTGTATGATTTTGTTGACAATTCTTTCAGGCCTTTGTCCATTGGTTCTGTTTTAAGGAGGTTTGCTTGGCTATATTTTCAGAAACTCCCTGATTATTTTAAAACTAAAATTTTAATTTCTGACTTAGAGCTTGGACCCTCTGCTGCAGAGGTGATCAAAAAGCGTTGAAAGCAGAAAGCTGATCCAGGGAATCTAAGATTTTTCAGCCATCATTTTCCAAATTGTCCAGTGGATTTTCTTTCTCTTTATCCAATGTTGGCAAAAACAGAATAAACAGTCTCAGAGAATTCAGAATCTAGACATTTAAGCAGTTGCAAGGGGTTCCATAATGAAGTCTCAAACCTCCCTAAACCAAAGACAGTCCAAGTCAGGCTGTTCAAGAAAGCTTATGACCACCACCCACCCTGGTCCCTATCATCTTCCAACAACTCTGAATCTCTCTCTTTCTCCTTGGAAACAAACTGTTTCAGGCAAATGGGTTCTAAAAATCATTCAACAGGTTTACAGATGTCAATGGAAGTAAATTTCTCCATTCCAGGTATTTGTTTCTCATCCTGCAGATCAGACTCTTTTGTTTCCTCCTGTTCTTCATCACATGCTGTCCAGAGGAATGAGAGAACCAGTTCCTCATGCCCAGGTGGGGAAGGGGTTTTATTTAAGGATGTTCCTAGTGCCAAAGAAAGAAAATGAAACCAGTCACAAAGCACAAACTGAAGCAGATAAACACAAAAGCCAGAAGAAGTAGCTGGATTGAACCCACTCAAAGTAATGCAGGCAGCAAATCACCACACAGTTGTAGAATGCAGAATCCACTTTATTAACTTCAGACCAAAAAAATCCAATCCTTGGATTTTTTTGGTCTGAAGTTAATACAATGGATTCTGCATTCTACAACTGTGTGGTGATTTGCAGCCTGCATTACTTTGAGTGGGTTTAAAGAAAGAAAATGCTTAGAGATCAGTTCTACATCTTTCTTTTCTAACCCTGTTTGTGATAGTGCCCAAATTCAAAAGTATGTCACTTCACAACATGTTACCTTTTGTTCCTCTTTGAAGTTTTCCTGTAACACCAGACTTAAAATATACTTACCATATCCCTGTTCATCCAGACATCATGTTTTGTGAGGATGGATCACATTATCAGTTTTTTGCCTTACCCTTTGGACTATCCACTGCACCAGGAGCATTCGCAAAGTGTGTAGCTCCAGTTATAGCTCATTGCAGACTACTGAGCATCCACATTTTTCCATATTTAGATGACTTGCTTTGCAGAGTCTTTTTCAAAATGTCAGTAGTCTCTCTCTTGGGTGAGACATCTATTGCACAAGCTGGGATTCCAGGAGAACATTCAAAAGTCTTTCTTGACTCCCACACATAGGACTGATTTCCTGGAATGTCAACTAGACACCTCAGTTCAAAGAGGTTTTTCTTCCACAGAAAAACATAGATATCTTTCTAAATCTTTTTCTAAGGTTTTCCACTCAGACTTCGGTCACTGTGAGGGAATACCTCAGAATGTTGGGTCTCATGGCATCTGATTCTCATGATACCCTGGCAAGACTCCACATTATAAATATACAGTTGTGTCTAAAATCTCTTAGGTCCCAGCATCAACCCCTTTCTCTTTTCAGATCCAAGTATTGGGGTTTGTCAGAAGAGAAATTATTTGGTAGAGAAAACAGATACCCTTAAATCCAGTTCTCCCCTTCTCTATCCCTGCTCCAAAGCAGTCAGTCACCACATATGCTTCGGACTTTGCTTGGGTTGCAGTTTCAGGAGGGATAGATATGCAGGGGGTGTGGGACACAAAGGGCAGATGCCAGTACATAATTATCAAGGAATACTTGCCCTGATCAAGGCACTCAATTCTATGAAACATCCTTGGTCCCCAGGCCCTATTCAAGTTATGCAGACAATACCACAGTCGTGTGGTACATGAAGAATCAAAGGAACCAGGTGGTACTCCCTTTGCAGGCAAGCCATGATAGGTTGTGACATGGCATGACAGCACAATATCACTCTACAGGCATATTATATTCCATCAGAGCAAAACTGTGTGGCAGACAAGTTGAGTAGGATCAGGACAGACCCTCATGAATGGAAACTAAATCATGGCATCTTCTAAGATTTAATCTATCTGTAAGGAGTTCCTCAAGTAGACCTCTTTGTCTCATCTATGAACAATCAACTGACAAAATTCTATTTCCGGACTCTATGTAAGAAGGCCTATTAGACAGATACCTTTTCTTTGGACACAGATACATTTTCTTCGGCCACCAAACCAGGACCGAAACACTAAAGGTGGAGGAGTGTCCATATTCACCAAGAATATTCACACCACCAGGCTAGTTGTCCAACACAATGTGTCTGAAATTCTCCAGGTGCAACTAACACTAAGTAAGACTTGCTGCAGATCCCCCACCATGGCCCAACATTCTCACTACACCTTTCTAAACATACTGGAAATTATTAAGATACAAACAAGCACCCTAATAGTTGGTGATTTAAACTACCCTCCATTAACTGGAAAAACTACTAGTACCAACACCTTTGCCCAATGGTTCTTGGAATTCATAAATTCAAATGCCTTGGATCAACTAATCCATAGTCCCACTAGGGACTCCAGTGTCCTAGACCTGGTCACTACCAACATGAGAAATCGATTCTCCACACCTATGGTCACCCCCTCATTGGTCAGGTCTGACCGTAAGCTAATCATCCTTGATATCCAGATCCCTCCCCCAGCCCCTCCCAGTAAGGAAACCTCCCTAAAAAACTTATGCAAAGCCAACTTCATGTTACTCAAGTCAAAACTGACAAACTTCATTACATTCATACAGAAGGGAACTGAAAGTTTGACTGCTGAATCCTGCACTAAGGCACTGTGCAAGGACATCCCCTCGTGCATGAATCATGTCATCCCAAATAGAACCAAGATACTCTCCTCCAAAAAAAGGAAGCCAGTCTGGTGGCCCCTGCCATAAATGAGAAGTTATGTTCTTACCATAATATTCCATGTTAGTTGTCTTCTTCTCGCCTTTTTTCTTGCTGGATGGGTTCGGAGCTGAACCTCGGCTCCGACTCAGCCTAATACTAAAGCTCGAGAGCTATTTTTACTGGCTCGAGGCTATGCTATGTCCCATAATGCTAGGCGTCATATACCCAGATCTCGTTTGATAGCTAACACTATAGACATATATGTCCCACCACAACAGAGGATAATCCACCTAATCATAGATACAAAAAAGAGAAGGATATATCTATATATAGATCAATATATATATAACCCCTCTAGAAGAGCTAGCACAAAAAAGGAAGCAAGGGAGCTAGCTGGGGAAACAACTGAGGTGGCAATAATTCTCACAGGGTACTCTAGATCTCCCAGGCTAGGGGGATGGAGGGTGGGATGCAAGAAAGAAGGGGAGGAGAAGATAACTAACATGGAACGTTATGGTAAGAACATAACTTCTCAATATTATGTTGTCAATCTCGCCTTCATTCTTGCTGGATGGGACAGCGTCCCTAGCACCTAAATCCTGGGTGGCTCGATGGAACAAACTCTTGAGTACCATGGAACCAAAATCAGCCCGACTTCTGGAGGCCATATCGAGCTTGTAATGAGAAATGAAGGTATGAGGAGAGGCCCAAGTGGCCGCTGCGCAAATGGAATCCATCGGCAATCTTGCCTGAAAGGCTACTGAAGAAGCTAAAGCTCTAGTTGAATGGGCTCTAGGCTTAGTAGGAAGTTCCCTGTTCCTCAGCTGATAGACCAACATGATAAGACAGGACAACCACCTGGACAAAGTTACCTTAGAGACTGGTTGGCCTTGCTTCCCTTCCGCATAAGACAGGAAGAGCTGGTTTAATTTTCTCATCTGCTTAGTTCTATCCAGGTAGAAGCGTAATTGACGGTGAACTCCCAAACAATGTAACTTTCGTTCAGCTCTATTGGCGTAATTTGAGAGGAAGACTGGAAGATCTATGGTCTGACTTAGATTTTTCTCTGAGATTATTTTGGGTAAAAAGGACGGATTAGTCCTAAGTGACACTCTGTCTTTGTGAAAAACAAGATAAGGAGGGCGAACGCAAAGGGCTTGAAGTTCCGAGACCCTTCTTGCTGAGGTGATGGCTACTAAGAAGAGTGTTTTCCATGAGAGCAACTTCAACGAACAAGAAGCCGTCGGCTCAAAGGGAGGAAGAATTTAAGGAAGACATTACCAAATTTAAGTCCCACAGTGGGGGAGGGTCCTTAACCGGGGGCCTAAGTAAAAGGGTTCCTTTTAAAAAGGCTTTGCAAAATTTGTGGGACATGATGCTGGTCTCTGACAAGCCAACGTGGAAATTTGCAATAGCTGCCAGTTGAACTCTGATGGTAGCTGAGGAGGAGCCCAATCGAAAGAGTTCTGCTAGAAACTCTAGAACTGTGTGGACAGGAGCCGTAAAGGGGTCCACGTGTTTTTCCCCTGCCCAGATAGAGAAACGCTTCCATTTGCTAGCATAAGCCTTTCTGGTAGTAGACTTGTGAGAAGCGAGGATGATATTGTGAACTGGTTGAGAGATAAGGGGAAGCCTGGCTAGGGTTGGAAGTGGAGTAACCAAGCTGTGAGGCTGAGAGATCGAAGGGACTGATGCAGCCCGCCTGATTGATGGGTCAGAAGATCTGGCACTGGGTCCAGATGCCAGGGCTGCTCCAGTAGATGGCGTTGCAGGAACGGAAACCAAATTTGTTGAGGCCAGTAAGGGGCAATGAGGATCATCCTGGCTCTCAAGGCAGTTGCTTTCTGGAATAGTTGAGTAATCAAGGGAAAGGGGGGGAATTCATACAGAAGACCCCGGGGCCAATCGTGAACTAGAGCATCTCTGGGGGGTAGACCTGGGAGAGGGAAGATGGTGAAGAAGTCTGGGCACTTGCTGTTTAAAGGTGTTGCAAAAAGGTCGCAGCAAGGCTGACCACACCTTCTGAAAATTCTTTCCGCTACTGTCTGGTTGAGAGACTACTCGTGAGGCATGAGAATGGCTCTGCTCAGTCTGTCCGCTATGACGTTGGATTTCCCAGGAATATGCGTTGCTACCAGAAACCATTGAGAAGAGATCGCCCATTGCCAAAGTCTGAGTGCTTCTCAACATAGGGGGTAGGATCTGGTTCCGCCCTGCTTGTTGATGTACCACACTACAGACATATTGGCTGTTTGAATTGCAATAGTCCCGGTGGGTAGACAGTCCTGAAGGGCTTGCAACGCTAAAAGTACAGCTGTCATTTCCAAGACATTTATGTGCAAGTGGTATTCAAAGGGTTGCCATGTGCCCTGGACTGTCCTGCCCCAAACATGCCCCCCCCACCCGATCAGGGAGGCATCCGTTGTCACAGTGGCAAAAGGAGGAGGAAGGACCACAGGTCTGCCCTGGAGTACTTGAGGGGAGACCGTCCACCAAGAAAGGTGTCTTTTGCATGACTGAGTGATTAGAATGGTGTGTGACATGGGAAGCTGCTGAAAGGACCACTGGGAAAAAAGCATCCACTGCAGGATCCGCATATGAAAATGCACTAGGGGGAGTAAAGTGATTGCTGCTGCCATGAGACCAAGTGTCTCTAGTACAAATCTGGCTTGGACTCTGGTCTCCTGTAATAGGATCTGAACATGGTTGCGAATGTCTGAAACTCTTTGTGTAGGTAGTTTTGCTGAGAGTGCCACTGTGTTTAAAATGGTGCCTATGAAGGTAATAGACTGACAAGGCGACAATGCAGACCTTTCAAAATTTATAGAGATACCTAGCCCGTTGCATATTTGTACAGCTTAATCTCTGGATTGGAGTAGTTGATGCCTGGTGGTGGCAGTAAGGAGCCAGTCATCTAAATATGGAAACACCTGGAATCCTTGTCATCTCAGGTGAGCCGCAACCACTGCCATGCATTTTGTAAACACCCTGGGGGCTGTGGTGAGGCCAAAGGGCAGGGCTCTGAATTGGTAGTGACTGGCTCCCAGCCGGAAGCGGAGAAACCTACTGGAGTGCCTGTTCATCTTGATATGGTAGTACGCATCCTGAAGGTCTATAGAGCACATCCAATTGTCCTGACCCAGAAAGGGTAGAATGGACTGTAGCGTGACCATCCGGAACCTCGTTCTTTGAACCAACTTGTTCAGCCTGCTGAGATCCAAAATAGGTCTCCAGTCCACTGTCTTTTTTGGTACCAAAAAGAACTTGGAGTAGATACCAGATCCTTGTTGATCTGCTGGGACTGGGTGGATGGCCCTTTTTCTTAGCAGCTTTGAAATTTCTAGTGCTGCTAGATTCCTCAGACCGGGTGGAACGTCTGGAAGGGGCCCTTTTGGCTGTTGTGGGGTGTGAATAAAGGGAATTCTCTAGCCCTCAGATATGATCGACCGTATCCATTTGTGTTGCGTGAGGGAATGCCAGGCTTCTGGTTGCAGTGATAGTCTTCCCCCGACTGCCTCCGAAGGTGGACAGTCAGGCAGCTCCTCAGGGTTGCTGGAAGGGTTTGTCAGAGAGATTCTCTGCTTCCCTGATTCTGTGGACCCCCCTCCGCCCCTCGGGCGGCGTCTATTATTGTTCCCTCCTCTGCCTCTGGAGGGAAGTTCACCATGTGCGTCAGGCAGTACTCCCTGAGGTTTGCGGAACCACATTTTCCCACCTTTCTGACCCTTAGGGTATGGTCTAGATGGGGTAGAAAAATGGACTCCTATGGCAGAGAGAGTCTTGCCTTCCTGCTCGCACCTGGTCAATGTATCCTTCACTTGAGGTCCAAACAAGGCAGAACCGTCAAAGGGGGTGTTAGTGAAGGACACCTTGAAGGGGTCGGCAAAGTTGCAAAGCCGCATCCAGGCGTGTCTCCTTAGAGCAACGCCCGTGCCTGCAGCCCTACTCGCTCCATCGGCGGCATAGGAAATGAGCCGCATGGAGGAGTTTACAATAGAGTTCAGGATCCCTAGCTGGGAGTTGATCTTTTCCTGAGACCCCGCAGCTGATGGGTCCTGTAAAGTATCACCTAGTTCTTTGAGAAGGTCTCTCTGAAGACAGGTGAAATGGCACAAATAATTTAGCGAACGCATGGCAAAGGTTGCTGAAGAAAAAATCCGCTTGCCGTACCTATCCATAGTCCTAGATTCCTTATTAGGAGGATGGACAGGAACTGAAGGGTCAGCCAACTCCTTCTTAGTGGCCGCCGCCACTACCATGGCATCAACGGCGACGCCCTTAGTGAGAAACTGCTTGTCCGAAGGGGCTGTAATAAATTTTGTGGGCCTCCGGGGAGTTGGTTCCATACTATCCGGAGCCATCCACGCCTTCCAAGCCACCACCTTCATAAGTGGGTCGAAAGGCGAGGACACCCAGGAGGTGGAAGGGTGAGAACCGAATGCATCCAGGTACACCGACTCATCCTCAGAAGGATTGAGGGCAGACCAGTTTCCCCTCTGTTTAAGGATCTCTAGGATGTCAGAAAATGAGACATCCTCAGAGGGGGACCTTGGGGACCCTTCCGAGTCATCCAGATGTCACTGACTCCAGGGAGTCGACATGCTTCCTCTTGCATGTCCTCTTCTGAGGGGGCTCCCCCGCAGGATCAGGGGAGGCCTCAGAAGAGGAGGATATGCCCAATGGGGTGACCTGGAGCGTTGGTTCTCCACGCTTGGGTTCGGGAGGGTAGGCAAAGGCCGAAGCAGGCACCATGGAAGGAAGGGCCGATAGGGCCGATCGTGGCACCGGTATCAGAGCCAGCACGCTCCTCATGACCTCAAAGGCACCCCTATCAGGCAGAGAGGAGGGACCCAGCTCCAAAGAGATGACAGCTCCTCCCGGCACCGAGAGGGATGGCTCCTAGGCCGATGTCGGTGCCGAGCTCACCTGCGCCGATGCTCCGAGAGGGAGAACAGGGTCGGACAAGGGTCCGATGCCACTCGCCCCCTCGGAACCAACGAGGGAGTCCCGGCACCCGGATCCCTCCAAGGATGGAGCCAATGAAGGGATCGGAGCCAAAGGAACCGATAAGGGTGGAATCGGTTCCGACACCCCCACTGTACCAACCCCGACGGCCTCCAGCTCCGAGCTCGAAGGAATTGTCGGAGGAGGAACTGGAGCAGTTGGGAAGCCGCTATCTGTTGAGACAGGCTATGTAATAACTGGGCAAGCGCCTGCGATTTCAAAAGCCTACTGACTACCCTCTCGAGGTCATGGTCTGAAAGCCTGGAAGATCTAGAGGAGTGAGACCTATGGCTCCGCTCCGACAGCAAAGGGGACTTCGGAGCTGACCTGACTGACTCCAATAAAGGAGATTGGGAGCGCTTTTGGCTTGGAGATGTCTCTGACACCAAGGTCGGTGCCAACTGAGGCCTCGATGTATCGGTTCCGGCCAGAACCGATGAGGCAGAAGAAGGTCCGCTCAGCGCCAGCTCTAGACATGGAGCCGACGGTTTGGCGGGCTTAGAAGGTTTTCCTGATAGAGGCTTGGTAGGAGAACCTTCAGGCTTCAATAAGCCCCTTAAGATGAGCTTATTTCTATCACTCCTGCAGGACTCTTGGGCTAAAAGCATGACAGATGGAACAAGAGTCCTGCAGGTGCAGAGGGCCCAAACAATACACACAAGAAGTGTGACCGTCTGTCAGAGACATCTTCTGACAGCACGAGTCACACTTCTTGAATCACGATATCTTGGTATCCTTAGACACGGTACCACAGGAACGGGACAACAAAGTCTAAACAAGTATACAAACACAAACACAACACTTGACAGACACTCTTAAAGTTATTACAATAAAACAAAATTCCACACACACACCTACTAAAGGAACCTGTATAAACCTACTGTACAAAACTACTATAAAAAAAGGGGGGGGGGGGTAAAGGCCTAACCGCCTTAAGGGTGGAAAAGAGTAGGAAAACTATTAATAAAGGGAGGGAAGACTAGTTGGGAGACTATTAACACTATTAGAAAAAATCTAGGGAAAAAATATCAATCAAAAACTAACTATAATTATAAAAAATTTTAAATACGACCTGGAGCCGGTGAAAACGCAACCTCATAGCTGAAGCGGCAAACGAGATCTGGGTATATGACACCTAGCATTATGGGACATTGCATAGCCTCGAGCCGGTAAAAATAGCTCTCGAGCTTTAGTATTAGGCCGAGTCGGAGCCGAGGTTCGGCTCCGAGCCCATCCAGCAAGAATGAAGGCGAGATTGACAACTTAACATCAAACTTTACAACAAAATGAAGAAACTGTTGCAGAAAAGAGGAAAATCCCAGGATGCAAAAAACTCCCTTACCAGCTTCAGTAAAAAGCTGAGATCCCTCATAAAATCCTCCACAGCTAGTTACGAAAATAAAATTGCCAAAGATTCCAAAGACAACCACAAGGCATTCTATAGTTATATGAAGAATCTAAATGGCAATGCTCAGATCTGCTATGAGCTACAACAGAATGGCATTGAATATACTGATCCCAAGGCTATTGCCAATATCCTGGTAGATCAATTCAATGCCAACTTCACCCCCCTCTCACCCCCTAAAGGGCCCATCTCAATAATGAAAGATTGCCAAATTCCGATAGCCACACAGGTAAAAACCGCACTGTCCAAAGCTAAGAATACATCATCCATGGGACCAGATGACATCCCGGGCTGTGTACTACATGAACTACAAAATTAACTGGCACCTCACCTAAGTGTCATGTTTCATCATAGCCTCCTCTCAGGCTTTGTGCCCACTAAGTGGCGCACAGATACAGTTATCCCTCTCCACAAGGGGAATCCACCTTAGATCCTGGGAACTACTGCCCCATCAGTCGGACGAACCTGATCTGCAAGGCCATGGGTTATCATGGAACCTATAAACAAAGACATTGGCAACCTTCAAACACTGGACCACACCCAGTTTGGGTTTGTGAATGGCCGATCTTGTCTGCTAAACCTGACTGACTTCTTTGATTCAGTCTCCAGAGCTGTGGACGAGGGTAAGGTGGTCCACACAGCCTATATGGACCTCGCCAAGGCCTTTGACACCATCCCCTACTCTGCAATCATAGATAAACTTACTAAGCTGGGCATTAATCCCTATATCACTCGATGGGTTGCCAACTGTCTTACTGACAGAACCCACACTGTAAAAGTAGCAGACTCCAAATCCAGCTCCAGACAAGTGACAAGTGGAGTACCTCATGGTTCAGTCATGGGACCGCTCTTGTTTGGCATCTACTTCTCTGAAGTACAGGCCAACACTAAGGGACACTGGCTAACAAAGTTTGTAGATGACTGCAAACTGGGAGCCATTATCAAATTTCCAAATGATGTGGATATTCTACAAAAGGGCCTTACAGAAACAGATGTTTGGTGCCAGAGCCATAGGCTCAAGCTCAATGCCAAGAAAAAAGAAGTTATGTACTCACCATAACGTTCCATCTGAGTAGATACTTCATTTGTCTGCAACCTGTAGGTGTCGGATCCGACCTTGGATCCGATCCGGCAGCTTTCCAAGCTCCAAGATCCGAGCTCCTAGCTCCTCCCCCCTACCACCAACCACATTACCTCAGATCGTTTTTTTTGCCTCACCAACTCGAGACAGAAACCAACTCCGAATGATCAAAAAAATTCCCGACAGGTTCAGGGGATGGCAGGTGGGGGTCGGTTGCAGACAAATGAAGTATCTACTCAGATGGAACGTTATGGTGAGTACATAACTTCTTTATCTGAAGTAGTTACTTCATTTGATCTGCAACCTGTGGGACAGAGTCCCCAGCTAACCTACAAGAACCTGGGTGGTCCTTACGGAAGGATATTCCGAAGCACCGCGGAGCCAAAAGAAGCCCTACTCCTGGAAATCATATCCAGTTTGTAATGAGAAATGAATGTATGAGATGAGGACCAGGTAGCTGCTGAACAAATATCGTCTACTGGAACCCTAGACCAAAAGGCTGTTGAGGTAGCTACAGATCTTGTGGAATGAGGACGGACGCCAGATGGCTTACCAGATGAAGTGTATCCCAGCATAATGCACTGACAGATCCAATTTGCTACAGTCACTTTAGCAATTGCCTTGCCCATGGCTGACTTTGCATAAGAAACAAACAACTGGTCCGACTTGCGAAATTCTCTAGTCCTATGCAAGTAAAAACGCAGTTGTCTGTGTACATCCAATTTGTGCAAAATGTATTCGCCTTTGTTGTGAAAATTTGGGAAAAATACAGGAAGATTTATTGATTGATTAATATTTGATTCTGTAGCCACCTTAGGCAAGAAAGACGGATTAGTCCTGAGGGACACTCTATCTTTGTGAAAGATAAGGTACAGAGGTTTGATACACAGAGCTTGTAATTCTGAAACCCTCTTGGCTGAAGTAATAGCCACCAAGAAAGCCATTTTCCAAGATAAGAACTTCAACGGAACCGAGGCCGCAGGCTCGAAAGGTGGTCTTGTCAAAGTTTGCAAGACCAGAGTGAGATCCCACGGGGGAACCACAGTCTTAACAGGTAGTTTCAAAAGAAAAACGCCTCTTAAGAAGGTTTTGCACAACTTTGTAGATGCTAAGGAGCCTATGCCGTCCCCCACATGAAAATGGGAGATGGCCGCCAACTGCACCTTGACTGTGGAGGCACTTGCTCCCTGCCTAAAAAGCAGGGAAAGGAAGTCCAGAATATTCGGAATAGGGACAGTAAATGGGTCCAAGTCTTTGTCTTTGGCCCAGATGGAAAAACTTTTCCATTTACTGTTGTAAAGTTTTCTGGTAGACGGTTTATGAGCCACCACTAGAATGGCCTTAATGGGGATGAGATACTGGGAGTCCTAGCCATTAATGGAACTGGATCAACCAAGCAGCAAGTTTGAGATTGACCAGGTTTGGGGTATGGCATCTCGCTGGATGCGAGATTAGGTCTGGACTGGGATCCAGAATCCATGGAGGAGCCACACTGTGAGACCGCAGAAAGGGGAACCAGATTTGTCGAGGCCAGAATGGGGCTATGAGGATAACTCTGCTCCCCAACCGACAGGCTTTCTGGATGAATTTCATCATGAGTGGGAGGGGGTATAAGCATAAAGGAGTCCGGGAGGCCAAGCATGGACTAGAGCGTCTCTGGGGTTCTCCCCTCTGGGGGGAACTATCGCGAAGTACTCGCTGCATTTTGTGTTTAAAGGAGAAGCGAAAAGATTGCAGCGAGGCTGACCCCATTTGTGGAAGATCTGCTTCGCAACAGATGGATTCAGAGACCACTCGTATGGAGTGAGGAGCACTCGACTTAGCTTGTCCGCTAATATGTTGGACCATCCCGGAATGTGCGTTGCTATCAGAAAGCGGTTGGTGGAAATCACCCATTCCCACACTCTCATGGCTTCTCGACACAGGGGATAAGATCTGGTCCCTCCTTGTTTGTTTATATACCAGACTACTGACATGTTGTCTGTCTGGATTGCAATAGTCCCTAGGGGAAGAAGGTCGTGGAGAGCTTGCAATGCCAAAAGCACTGCCCTCATCTCTAGGACATTGATATGCAATGCGGTCTCTAGGGAAGTTCACGTGCCTTGAACGGATCTGCCTGAACAATGCCCCCCCCACCCGAGGCAAGAAGCGTCCGTGGTCAACGTGAAGCCGACCGGGAATCACAAAGGGCCTCCCTTCTCTGAGTTCCTGTGCCTGTAACCACCACAGAAGGGAGTCCCTGCACACCCTGCTCAGGGGGGTTGGCGTGCATAACGGGTGGATTGACAGGGATCATTGGACTTGAAGGGTCCATTGTAATATGTGCATTCGCAGACAGGCATGAAGAGAGAGACCGATCACTGCTGACATAGACCCCAGTGCCCTCAGGACTAACTCCGCTGGAGGAGCAGGGCTCCGAAGAAGGGCTAACACCTGATACGACAAGCTGTTCAACCTGACTGACGTTAGAACAACTTGGGAGATTTGTGTATCTAACCTGGCCCCTATGAATTCTAGGGCTTGAGTGGGGCACAGGCAGGACTTCTGCTCATTCACTGAGATGCCTAGGTTGTGGGCCAGAGACAGAGCATAGTCTCTCGCCACACAGAGCTGATGCCTGTTGGTCGTGGTGAGGAGCCAGTCGTCTAGGTAAGGGAAGACCTGAATGCCCTGGAGTCTCAGGTGGGCTGCAACCACTGCCATGACCTTGGTGAACACTCTGGGGGCTGAGGTGAGGCCGAATGGAAGAACCCTGAATTGATAATGACTGGCTCCGAGCTGGAAGCAGAGGAACCTCCTGGATCGTCTGTCCATTAATATGTGGTAATACGCATCCTTGAGGTCTAACGAGCACATCCAGTCGTTCTCCCGCAGAAGGGGGAGAATTGATTGGAGAGTGACCATCCGGAACTTTTCCTTGGGTATGAACAGATTCAAAGCGGAAAGGTCTAAGATGGGTCTGAGGTCCCCCGTTTTCTTTGGCACCAAAAAGAACCTGGAGTAATAACCCAATCCAGACTGATCTGGGGGGACGGGCTGGATCTTTTTCTTAGCAGCTTTGAAATCTCCAAAGCCGCTGCCTCCCTCTGATCGGGTGGGACATCGGGGAGACGTCTGGGTTTGGGGGGAAGGTTTATGAATGGAAAGGAGTATCCTCTGGATATGATCCGGAGCACCCATCGATCTGTTGTAAGGGACTCCCAGTTTGACAGGTGCTCCGACAACCGCCCTCTGACTGCCTCCAGAGAGGGACAGTCGGGAAAGCCCTCAGGGCTGTTGCGCGGGTCTGTCCGAGAAAAGTTCTCTAGACCCAAAATTACGTGGCCCCCCCCGCCTCTGGGTCGGCGTCCACCTTGTCCTCCTCTGCCTCTAGAGGACGAGTGGTCCGCAGCAGGATGGGATTACTGAGACTTACAGAACCACAGCTTTTTTTGTCCCCTCTGATTTCTGGAGAAGGATCTTTGGGTATTAGAGAAGCGGTCTCCGACGGCAGACAGCATCTTCCCATCCTTTTCGCTTTGGACCAGCGTGTCGCAAACAGTTTTGCCAAACAAGGCAGAACCATCAAAAGGGGCATTCGCGAAGGACGCCTTGAAGGGATCCATGAAGTCGCACAGACGGGGCCAGGAGAGACGTCGCAAGATGACCACGGCTCCGCTATCTCTAGTTGCATGGGAGAGAAGCCGCATAGATGTATTGGAGATGGATTTCAGAGTGGCCATTCGAGTCTCAAAAACCTTTTTGTCTGGGACCGACATGGACTCCGGGGGGGCTGCAGCATATTCCTTAATCAAGTCTCGCTGTAGCCTAATGGTATGTGCCATATAGTTCAGCGCCCTTATGGAAAAGGTTGCTGAAGCAAACATCCGCTTCCCAATCCAGTCAAGCGCTCGAGATTCCTTATCCGGCGGGTGAACCAAAGAACTCTCCTGCGCGAGTTCTTTCTTGGTGGCTGCCGCCACCAACATAGCATCAACGGGGGTTCCTTTGGCCCAAGACGGTCTATCTGTGGGTGGGCTGAGGACTTTATCGGGGTGCCTAGGGATTGGCTCCACGGTGTCGGGCTCCTTCCAAGCCCTGGTGGTAATTAAGTCCACCAGGGGGTCGGCCGGAGGGGACACCCAGGAGGTAGATGGGCCTGCCTCAAAGGCCTCCAGGAACATGGACTCATCAAGGGAGGGCTTTTGGGCTGACCACCCCCCTCTGATATGCAACATTTCCATGATGTCTCAGGGCTCGTCCACGGGTTGTTGTTCCTCCACGGGAACTAGCTGGAGGGCTTGGGCAGGCTGTCCCGATGGACGGATGATGGAAGACAGACCCTCATACAGTGGGGGTACGGGTAGATCCGAAGCCCAGGTTGAGGATCTGGAGGACCTCAACAGTACCCTCTCCACTACCTCAAAAGCCGAAGGAGAGCCACTCTCGCCAGCCTCTGAGAGCAATCTCCTCGGATCCAAGGAAGGGATCGGGGTCGGAGCCAATGCAGTCGGCGCCAAGGCAGAGGTGTGCTCCAACGCCAACAGCACTGAAGACACAGCAACTCCCATGGATCCGACGCTCAGCCCTCAGCCCCGAGAGCTCGGGTCCGACAAGCTCGAAGGTATAGTCGGCGTCGAAGAGACCACAGCTATCGGCGCCGACAATTCCTCGGGTCCAAAAGGGCCTGGATCCGATGACTCCGAGACCCGAAAACGAGTCGGAGAAGGAGTGATCGGGGCCGCACTCCCCCCCAGAGGGGGGGGGGCAAGAGCATCCCCATCTGTATTTGGGTCTGCAAGAACCAACGCATCATCCGATCCATATCCGCTTCGGAGATGCTTCGGGTTGACCTGGATGAAGTAGTAGAGGCGGGCCGGGAGGGCCGCCTCGAAGATCTCGAGGGAGACCTGTCCTCCTCCTCCGGCTCCGGTGAAAAACAGGGTGAACGGCGCCGAGAGGAGGGGGATCCAGAGACCCTCGAGGGAGACTTAAGCAGGTTTCACTGGCAGAGCCGAAGGATGAGATTCAGCCTGCCTTTTGTGGGACTTATGTCCTTCCTTATCCTTGTGCCTCTTCTCTCTAAGGGAAGAGGCACTAGTTTCCCCAGAGCTCAAACCCGATGAGGGAGGTTGAGTCCCGGGTAGAGGTAAGTGGATAGACGGCGCCGAAGCTGCCGAAGCAGCTGGAGCCCGAACGGGAGAGGAAGAAGAAGCCGACTCCTGGGGGAGCTTTCCCGCCAGGATCAGCTTGTTCTTCCTATCCCGAAGTGCCCGGGGGTTAAAGGCTGCGCAGATCTGGCAGGCCTCTGACAAATGGGCTGCTGCCAGGCACAAAACGCACTGAGTGTGGCCATCAGCTGGGGAAAGCTTGTGGCCACACTCAGTACATTTAGAAAAAACGGCCTTAGGCCCTTCAGACATCATTCACACACACACCCAGGGGAGTGAAGATAAGCTAGTAATTAAATTAACAAAAAAGGGACCAAAACTAGCACAAGAAGTAGAAAAAGGGACTAACACACAAACAACGACAACTTTGTTTGAAAAAAGTTGGTTTAAAACCAGCAATGATCTCACCCAGCCAGGAGCTCTTCACAGGGAAGCTTCTTCAGCCGCGGCAAAAAACGATCTGAGGTAATGTGGTTGGTAGTAGGGGATTATGGGTAGGGGGGAGGAGCTAGGAGCTCAGATCTTGGAGCTTGGAAAGCTGCCGGATCGGATCCGAGGTCGGATCCGACACCCACAGGTTGCAGATCAAATGAAGTAACTACTTCAGATTTTATAGTTATCCCCTTTGGGAAAAAACATGTATCCATGAATTACCACAGAGGTGGCAGTACACTAAATACCGAAAGTGTGATAAGAGACTTAGGGACACAGCTGGACAGTGGTCTCACCTTCGATAACCACATCACCACAACAGTCAGGAACTCCTTCTATGTGGCACACCTCATCACTAAGGGCTTTTCATCCAGAAAAATGGAGGTCGTTTTCCCACTGTACTCATTCCTCATTAGACCCATTATAGAATACAACACCCCATTTAGTATGTACCTCTCAAGACATCTCAACAACTGGAAAGACCGCAGAAATACCTCATTAAAAGAATCACAGGCCTAAAGCAGATGCCCTATGCTGACCATCTAAAAAAACTCCAACTATACTCTGTTGAATATTGTCTACTCAGAGGCAGTCTATGCTTAACATACAAGGCCATGTCAAACCCAGAGCTGTTGGCGATGCTACACTTAAAGAAATCCCAATCCCTCAGAGCCACATGTTCCGGGGATCTAAACCTTGTCATCACAATGAACAAAACATGCTGGAGGGATAGGTTCCTGACCCAGAGACTCCCCAGACTCTGGAATAGACTGCCCATACATATCAAGCAAAGCGCCTCTTTGGCCCACTTCAAAAGGAACCTTGACGATTGGATGGGAGATAGGAAATTCACCTCGGGGATCATATCAGTTGCCCTGCAAGACAGAGGTCCAGGGAAGTAAATATTGTTGGAAGAAATAGCCAGGGAATTGTTATGGCTAGGCTTGTATAGGGTCTAGGGCCGATAGCCTAGCACCAACCTATGAACCTGTGAATGTTCCTGTATGCCTTTCCACTCTTTCCACTAATATCCAGTGTAATTATGAAGATTCATAAGGAATCCCCAAAGATCATTGCAGAGACTCCCTTCTGGCCTAGGCGACCATGGTTCTCCTTTGGCCATGGGCAATTGCCATAAGCTTCCTTACAGAATGAATCTGCTCATACAAGAACAGGGATGCTTGATACACCCCGACATCAATCATCTTCAACTGACTGCCTGAATGATAGGATCTTAATTCTTTTATGCATTTGTTTTCTGAGGACATGCAGCAGGTATTAATGGAGGCAAGAAAGTCTGCTACTAGAAAATCATATATTTGCAATTGGAAAAAAGTTGTCTAGTTGGTGCCAACAGCACAACCAGCACTGATTCAGGCCTAGTTGTTCTACATTTTTTACAGCATTTGTCAGAGTTACTATCCTATGGCCTTTTCTTATTCTTCTATCAAGGTTCTTTTATCAGCCATTTCAGAATGTCTGCCCACAGATCTTCATCTTTCAAGGTGGTTTCATGTCAAAATGTTCTTGAAAGGGGCTTTCCATAAGAGGTCTCAGAGCAGACCAGTGGCCCCTCCTTGAGATCTTAATTTTGTGTCAGACAATCTAACATTTGCTCCATCTGAACCAACTAATCTGGCTGACTTAAGGTTCTTAACAGGGAAAAGTTTTATTGATTGCTCTGACCTCTGCAAGAAGGGTATCTGACTTGCAAGCTCTTGTGGTGAGTCAACTCTATTTCATTTTCCATAGGGAAATTAGTTTGAGAACTAATAATACTTTTATGCCTAAAGCTGTATCCAAGTTTACTTTATGACAAATTATCCATCGCCCCATTTAATTTCCTGAACATAAAATGATGGAGAAAGGATACTCCTTGCATTGTGTGTCCAGAAACAGCTTGGGAATTATCTTGACCAAACTAAATCTATCAGATCGTTGGATCAACTGTTCATTTCTTGTGAAAGTAAGAAGGGACAACGTGTCAAAACATACTATCTCTAAATGGTTGTCTAACGCTATTACCCTTTGTTATACTCTCCATGACAAGTTTATTCCAGCAGGGTCAAAGCCCACTCTACCAGGGACTTGTCTTCATCTAATTCTTTTTGGAAAGAGTTGGATTCTACAAGTGTTCTACAGGCTGCTACTCGGTCCTCTGTACATACTTTTACAAAGCACAATAAGCTTGATTCCTTCTCAAGGTTTAGATCAAGTTTTGCTAGGACCATTCTGCAGAAGTTCCTGGAACCTTCTCCTCCCTCCTCCCAAATATATTTAACTATGGTAATCTACCCATAATGCTAAGGCTACTGCAGATGTGATCAGTATGAAGAACATAGTACAGTTGTGCAAGCTGAACTTGCCATAACAGCAGATGCTCGAATGATCACTGTTGCAGTAGCCACTCCCTCCTTCCACCCCTCTTGTATTTTGGTGTGGCTTCTATGACAGGCTAAATACATTTTTTTGTTATTCCTAGCATTGTCCTTTCAGGGCTCAGCCTCCCTTTCTCTGCTGGCAGGAAAGCTCCTAAGGGTTTTGTGCACAACCTTGTGTTTTAGTTAGCTGTTAAGACAGCTGCATGACAGTTTTGGTGCATGGAAAGTGCCCTGAAGCTTTGGAAGTTGATCGGCAGTTATATCCTTGGCAGGATATAACCCATATAGCTAAGGTTACTGTAGCAGTGGTCATTCAAACAACTACTACTGTTATGGAAAATTCAACTTACACAACTGTAGTGTCCCCATATTTCAAACAAATGCTTATATCACTGGAACTGTAGAGTGTTACAAAAGAAGTATAACTGGCAAACTCTTCAGCACAAACTATTTTGATAGTATTCTTTAGGTTTTATGTGTTAAACTGGATTTTATAAAGCAAGTCAGTGTAGTAACTATTAAATATGTAATATTTTGTAAATAACTTACAATATCTCAAGAACCATTCAAGTTACGTGCAGACTACCAGCAGTACTTTGTTCATCCAGCTTTCATATGAGGCTAACTAAGCATTTCTGACTGTGCTATTTGGTTGTAGAGATATTAAGAAAAACATGACATTTATGACAATATGAATAAATGCTATATAAACAACTAATATTTCTTTACCTGCACTAGATAGAGGTCAAATACCAATACAGTTACATTTGCTATTATGTAAGAATTAAGATGAAATATTTTAATACTTTGTATATAGCATGTTTTTGGAATTATTAATGCAGATATGAACAAGCAATATTTAAAGTCTATAATCAACAGTAGGATGTAAATGAAGAAATACCTAGAGACGTCACTCAGATGTAATGGGTTAAAAATCACGTCATAGATAAATAATCAAGCAGCCAAAGCCCTATGAATACATTTAAAGAACAATGCCAAAAGATTCACTCAGTATTAGTTTATAATGGTACCCCTTTGTGCATACTGTAATGCAGAGAATGAAATTATGATGATAATTTTATAATTCACATTTGTACATGCCAATTTTACATTATTCTTCGTAATAATATATGTGTGCATGTAATATATAGATACAGACATATTTACACATACACATGCATATATTTATATGTATATTTTTGGATGTTATATTTATCACATGCCAGAATTGTAAGAAAAGTTATTGGTGTTATACTTGGTCGAATAATGTTACAGCATTCATAAGACCAACTGTAACATAGTACAGTACTTCTTCCCTTTCTCCTTACTTGTACAATCCTGGAGTTAGTCTATTTAAATCAAGGGGGTGCAAGGCCAGACCCTAGACTTTTTTGACGTGAAGGGCAAAGCTCCCCATGCAAAATCATTTCCATTGTTTTATTCATGATCACAAATGCAACCTATTGATTTACATTTGCAATCAATTCAGCTTATTTTAGCTTGCAATACTGGTTAACACTGATGCAGGAGTTTGATGTGTTTTCAGTTAGTCTCATTGGCGATTCATTATATGCATAGATGTACATACAAATATATATATATATATATATATATATATATATATATATATATATATATGGGTCTACTACCGGAGATCTAAATTACACTATTTTAAAATCCAGTAGTAGATGTCCACTTCACCGAAAGTGCACTTTCGCGAACACTAATAGAACGAACGGGCAATGTCCTCCACTGTGGTGTGACAGTCACAGACTTTAGGGTTAGGGCTTGGGTTAAGGTTAGTGGATAGCTCTACTAGCTATCCACTATCCTTAACCCAAGCCCTAACCCTAAGGTCCGTAACCATTCACTCAAGTGGTGTTCGTGAAAGTGCACTTTTGCGTTAGTGGGCATCTACTACTGGATTTCGAAATAGTGTAATTTCGATCTGCGATTGTAGACCCATATATATATATATATATATATATATATATATTTATTTATGTATTACATTTTATCAAAAGATGCTTTTGTCAACAGAGTCTAGTGCTCTGTAGATTGTTTGAATAACAGAGTGAGTGAACGAACATTTATTTTCCAAAAAATGTTTTTTTCTCAACAAAGATATATAAGTGTGAATTAAAGGTGGTAGTGTGTTTGAGTGTGTGTGTGTGTGTGTGTGTGTGTGTGTGTGTGTGTGTGTGTCTGTGTGTGTGTGTGTGAGTGTGATTGAGTGTTGGAGTACAGGAAGAGTTATATAAGGTAATATATTTAGTGAATGCGCAAGTGTGTGGTGTGGTGGGGTTAGAGTTAAAGGAAAGATTAGTGCATTTGTGGTTATGTGATGGCTAGGTTTAGAAGAAGGTTTAGGTAAGAAATAAAATTACTGTGTGTGTTTGTTTGTATGTTAGGGTAGAGCACAGGTAAGATGTAGTGTTGTGCATGTGTATGTGTGGTGATTGTTCAAGATGTCTTGTGTGGTGGTACAATTATGAAAAGGGTTTTTGAAAGGTATGGTACACAGGGTTAGATGCATGGGCAAGGTTAAGGTTAGTTTGCATTAGTAAGGTGGGCAGTGCGTGAAGTCTAAAAGAAAATAACACTAGTTTTGAATTTCCACCCACAAAATCATCAAATTAGTTAATAAATAATAATGCCCTTGCTAAACATCCTTTGAATTACTTTTATTAACTGACTTCAATTTGGGAACTTGACCTCCCCCAGCCACCCCCCCCCCTTTAAAAAAATTGTAGGAGATCCTGTATCTGAACTCAACAACTGAAATGAAAAAAAGTTATATTACTTGGCTACTTAAATCCCTCTCATTGGTGTATAACTTATATGACAATGCGTGTTAAGTTCCCCTGATTCTCCGACCTTTAGCCTTTTAAAAGTTCTATTCAGATAAATGTTCATAGTGTAGGCATGAGTGGAGGATGTACACATCTAGAGTACATCCAGATCTCTACATTTCTTAACAAATGAAAGATCAGCAGGTGCTCGGACACCATCAACCTGTCAAGGAGTGCTTCTAAAAACAGTTAATCTGCTTAAGGAAACAAATGGTTCACATATTGCTTCCTCAGACCTTGAAAATTCAAATGCTACAGTTACACTCTTTAAATACTGCAACCGTCAAGGGCGAGCCCTTCACTTAATCATTTAAAGGGAAACAACTTCATTTTCTACCTGCTGCCAGATAACACAATATAAAACAATAAATATTCATATTTTATCCCTGAACATTGACACTAAAAAACTGTCATTATAACAGACATAACAATGCATAATCAAAGCCTTGCAATATCACAAATCTACATGCAAACTATTGCAATTTCTCTGATGATGAATCTGTGGTTAGGACACGCCAGACAAGAGAGAGCTGCCCCACACTTTTCTGGTAATAACAGTAATGCTAGAACCAATAGAGAAAAACAGTCTGGTATTAGGATACCGATGTATTACACAATGGACAATGGTGCCATCATAGACATTATCAACCATCACTGGTGTGTCCTAAGCACAGATTCAGTCATCAGAGAAATTATAGGGGACACTCAGACATTTAGATTAACGAACAAATCTAATCTTAAACAGTTATTATGTCAGCAACATCATAGACCAGGTTTAGGTGTTTGTATGGGGACTACATCTTGCGGCCACTGTAATTTTTGTGAATACGTTATGACTACTGACAGGTCAACACATCCAGACACTGGACAGATGCATATGTTCAGGGTGTCAGCTAATTGCAATAGTTTGCATGTAGTATATCTGGCAGTGTGCCAACGTTGCCCCTCATTCTATGTTGGTAAGACAGATAGATTGTTCCGGCATAGGATGAGGAGCATCTGTATGCCATTAGGGTTAAGTACATGCAAAATGCATTAGCAAAACATGCTCTAGCATTTGGGCAAGAACATCACTTTAAATTTATGGTCATAGACTATGTGCAGCCCAAAAGTAGGGAGGGTAACATCAGAAACAATACAGAGAGGAAAGAAACCAACTGTATAGTAAGGCTGAGAGCTGATAAAGACTATGGCCTTAATGAGAGAACCTCTATCAAACCTATTTTGAGATCTAGGAGTTTGGCTGTTTCACATTAACCATATAAATACACTGAGGGGGTGTATAGCCTTTTTCACATTTGTCGTATATATAGACTTGTGATATTGTATGTGATCAGGGCAAGACGATGATGTTTTAGTGCAGAAGTGAGGTTAGAAATGAATGTAGCTTTGGTATTTTAGATAGGATGAGATATAATGAGTTTGTGCCCATGTCTCCTTTTGAGTCCATGACATTTATGGATAGTGAAATATGTACATTTATGTTCTGTCTACAAATTGTTTTGTAGGCTGTATATATCCTTTGATTGCTCTGAAATTTTACATTTATTTTTTATATATAGGTAGAATGGCTAATATGTGAGCTGATTCACTCTGAATGTTTTAGGTAGAATAGTTTTAATTTTGAATGTATGCTCAATGACAACATGTGTAGTGTTTCATTTAAGGTTTTGATTATGTATTGTTATGTCTGTTTTTTTAGTGTCAATGTTCGGGGATAAAGTATGCATATTTATTGTTTTATATTGTGTTATCTGGCAGCAGGTAGAAAATGAAGTTGTTTCCCTTTAAATGATTAAGTGAAGGGCTCGCCCTTGACGGTTGCAGTATTTAAAGAGTTCAACTGTAGCATTTGAATTTTCAAGGTCTGAGGAAGCAATATGTGAAAGCGCTAACCTGCTGGATTTATGTGAATGAAAGATCTTTGCTTTTATACACTCTCTGAGTATTCTGAATAATACAAGTGAGCCTGGTCGCCTCATACATGGTGCTGTTGTTGGACTTACTATTTATTTTATTAATTTATTTATCATTTGTTGACTAAGCTAGTCTCACTAGGCTAGCAGCCTCTTTTCAGGGGAGACCCAAGGTGGTACTTATACTACTAGGCAAAATTTGGCCAGGCATTGGGGAACTTCCCGTACTCATTATTGTTGTGAGTGGGAACCATTTGGAGGAGTACTTCCCGTTTCTGTTTTTGGCACAAAGGTAGCCTATAGAAACAGGGAGGCAGATGGAGAGAGAAGGAGAAATCAAATATCAAGACCAGAGAATGTATGCAAGATTTTGAGGAAATGTTTCAATGAAATCTGTTTGATGGAGATGAGTCAGTAAATGATGGACAACAATATTTGAAAAGGATTTTTTTTTCATGTATATTGGGTTCTAGATTAAACCCAGTAAAAATAGGAGCGTTCTACGTAAATAGAAAGAGATTTAGGGTTAATTAACTAAGTGTTATATACTGTTTAATCAAATTTGTACAAAGTGTTAAAGTGGATAAATGAAAAAGATGAGAGATTAGTAATAAAACTGTAAAAATATAAGTATGACAAATGTGGAGGGTATGGTAAAAAAAGAGTAAAAAAGAAAACGTGTATAAATGAAGAAATAAAATGTTATCAAGAAAAAATATTTTTGTAGAAAATAAAAATTGAAGATATAAAAAGATAGAAAAGTATGGTATAAGAATGTAATTATAAAATATTACTATATTAAACCTTGGAAAATCTAACAGATGGAAAAATGAAACCAAATGATGTAATCAGAAAGTAGAATGTCATTTTTTTTGTGGAGTAATATACTGCCAGTAAAAGGAAATATGCAATTGTGACAAAGGGAGATACTGCCAGCAGAGCTATCTGGAATTTTGTAAATAATTACATGTCATTTGTGAATATCAACATGATTCATATAAGATGTTTGTGTTACAAATGTATTAGAGCTGTATGTCATATAAGATGGTTGTACAGACATTTGTGCTGAAGCGGTATTTTACAAAGTGATGTTTGAAATGTATCCACAGTGTACCCTACTGGAATAGAACAGAAATGTATCTGCACTATTGTAGCTGTTTAGATATATATATTTTAACAGTGGAAACTGGAATACAGAAGGTTAACTTCAGAAAAATAGCTGAAATTTATTTAGTTTATGGCCACACAATAAAAAGATGTTATATTTCAGTATCAGTGAAGCAGGAGACAATGTCTGTGCTGAGGAGTTTTTTGTATTGTCTTGGAAGTGTTTTATTGTTTTATGACTTCCAGGATCTAAAAGATCTGAGGAAAAGCCCCTGTCTATGTATTTTCACAGGTGGATGCTAAATATTGCTAGCTTTCAGCAGTAGGGCTTTTACCTGGGTTAGAGTCAGATGACAAGAAATTATGTCATCCTGCAAGCTATCCCAGCAGTAGTAATTGAGATATTAATTGAAGACCTCTCTGAGAGAGGAACTGCATTCTGTATTCTGTCTTTGACCTGAAAACATCAGCTACAAGATCCATTCACCACACATCTGCCTTGCTGCTCTAGTTAAGTAAGTGTACAAAGATACAATAATTATCTTAGATATAGTCAGGAATATAGCAAAATATTACTTAGATGTTTTTCTTTGAGATTGTCCTGCAGTGTTGTTTTAAATATTTCCTGTGATTTTGAACTGTGATGTTACTGTATATATTTAGTATGGTCTTATTCTTTTTTATTATTAAATACATTTAAACCTTTCATTGTGGCTGATCTTTGTGAGACATATTTAAGTTCTGAGAGTACTTGCATATTTATTTGGTGACACTGTGTAGGCCACTCCTAATTGCTCTTGGTCAAACTACCATTTGTATTAACAGTAGCATTACACAGTAAGATTGGACACCATTTGCTAAGGGCCTTAAAGAAGCTGATAAGGAGCTGGCTGGTGACAGTAATAACTACCAAACTTGTGCCAGCCTTTCCCAGGTGTGTGTGTGTGTGTGTGTGTGTGTGTGTGTGTGTGTGTGTGTGTGTGTGTGTGTGTGTGTATATATATATATATATATATATATATATATATATATATATATATATATAAATCAAACCTCAAAGTTTGTGTACATGTGTCAGCTACTTGAGCAGGGACACTAAGCACTGGTTGGACTGAGGGTTCTGGAGGTCTTGGCTTGACCATTAAGATGGGATCTCAAATCTATAGCTGTGCCAGTGGGGAGTCTTATCAGGGATCGGGATAAAGAGGGAGAAACCAGCACTGGACTGACTGTGGTCTATGTGTGCTCTTAAGGGAAATTGCATGCACTTGATGCAGAGAGCTGCATCTGGAAATACTGTGTGTGTACCTTTCATCCTCCCAATGTATGTCCCCCACTGGTGCTAGTGGTGAGGATTGGGACTCAATTACTGGGCCAGTGGTGGGGTGTCCCAGCAATATAAAAATAAAAGTGACAAAATGCGTTTACATTGTCAAGAAGAATAAACTATGGAACAAGTTTTTGAAAAGTAAAAAAGTTATGAGGAAAACTATGCAAAGCATATTTTTTTGAAGATATACAAGAAATGGCTAAAAATAAACATGGATATGATTAAATATGGATATTGTGACAACAGAAGTATATGTTAAAATAGATAAAAGTTATTTTGTTATATGGGTTATATGGAATAAAAGCATAAATTAAATTATGTTTAATGGTAAAATGGATTGTAGTAACAATATTGAGTAAAATCAGGTGGTAGTTATGGAAAAAGGAATGGGAGGTCTAATAAGGATGAAAATTTAGGATGACTGTGAAGAAAATTATGTCTAAACAGATTTGTATATTTATATATTTGTACATATGCAAATATGTGTAAATATGCCAATATTTTGCAAGTAAGCTATTTTTGTACATAAAGGGCCTCTAGTTCTTATGGCACTCATGGTCCACACATCCAAGTGCGAGCTCATGTTCCATTCCAGGCGCAGTGGTGGTTGGAAGGACGGTACACAACATGGCAACTAGAGAGGCAGGAGCTGAAGTGAATACTGACTCCTTGGAAATGTTTGAAAAGAGTTTTGAGGATATATTTAAACAGAAGGAAATGGTAGAAGAAGTTGTGCAGGATATGGAGGAGCTTCTTCAAAAAAGCTTAGTCCATAGTTATAAAGGACAGTAACAGTAGCAAGATGCTGTTAACTACAAGCCTACAGTTGGAAGGGTTACAGGATGATTTATTGATGGACTTCATGGAAAAAAATACAATCTTGGGAAGCAGTCACGCAGAAGAGTCAAAAATAAGAAGCAAAGGATATAAATAAGAAAATGTTTGTAGTGAGGGAGAAGACAGAAGGAAAAAGAATGAGATGGACAGGTATGAAATATGGGACACAGTGACTGTGTTTTTAGGAATCAAGGCACAAGGAATATGGTAAAAGAAAAGACATGCATCCATGGAATAATTATATCATTAAGACTTTTTATCATGAAACATAAAATCAAGTGCATATTCAGTTTTGAACAGAGACTGAAAGAGAAAATGTAAAAATATTTATTAAATAACTTTTGCAAAAAAGGTAAAAACATTTCAAAGATATTAGATAACCGAGGACTGTGGACTGGGAGATGGGATTGTAATGTTATTTTTGAAAATCGAAAATGATAGAATTATACATATTCTAAGCATAATTACAGACGAAGGAAATAGAGCTGTTGTAAAGTACTGTGAACAACCTAAAACATGATTTTTGGTTTGTTTGTTCTTTTTGTAGGTAATTTGATAAAAAGAAAAATTTTGTATGTGGGGAGTTTGGACATGATGCAAAAAATGTGAAATGAAGAAGTATTTCCTTATTTAAGTAAAATGGTAAAAGAAGAAAGTGTTATATTGAGAAAAATGAAAAAAGTGGAAAGTGGAAAAACAACAAGGAAGTATTATGGAAATTATAATACAGTATGTAAAGGAGATGGTAAGGAAAAGAGATGAAAAATGAATGGAATGTTAATCAAGTTACAAAATAAATAAAGATGTGGATCAACAGATTACCTTAATGGAATCAGAAGTAATGATAAAGAAAGCAAATCTTAATTCTACAGCAGGGTAAGACGGTATAGGTTATTTAATGTATATGAAAAGCTAAAGGATGCTATTTGTTATACACAAATATGTAGTAAAATCATGAGATTTATTTGGAAGAAAGGTGAGAAAGATGAAATGAATAACTGGAGACCACTTGTGTTACATAATACTGATTATAAGATATTTATGAAAATAATACAAATACAATTAGTGAATAAGATAGATAATATAGTAGAAGATAACATTTATGTAGTTAAAGGAAAAGGATGTGAGCAGGGATTAATGATTGTTAGACAAATGATGTTAAAAAAGAAAGTAATAAAGCAAAATTACTGATAGAATATATAAATAAAGCATTTGATATGATCATGACACATTATAAAAAATAATGGAAGAATATATTTTTAGTAAACAAATTTCAAAAGTAATTAGATCAGTACATAGGACTAACAAAATAAGAATGTTGATAAATGGTTGGTTAAATGAAGAGACAGAGATGAATTGAGGGTTAAAAACAAGGATGTCCGATGAGTTTCATTTTGTTTGTAAAAGTAATGAACTGGCTTTTTAAAAAATAATGAAAAAAATGAAAAAAGCACATTGCACACAGAACAATGGTATTAAGTAGTCTGTTATTTTATCTTATGCAGATGATATTATTTTTATGATCAAAGACAGAAAAATTATGGAAGAATAGTTTACAAGGAATAGGGGTGTCACTAAAGAGAGAAAACAGTAAGGGATATGGAATAGAAAAGAAGTTTACATGAATTTAATTTGGAATAAAGGGAATATCAGTATTAGGAATACATTTGGTGTATTAGTTGTTATTAGGGAGCAATAGATGAAATTTTTACAAGATCTGGAGTAGGTATAGAGTATCTTTTAAAAAAGTGCATTTGATTAATTCCATATGGAAGGGAAAATAATATAGGTGGCTGATGTATATATGATACCAAAAGATTTGGAAAAACAATTTATAGAACTGATGTTTAGATTTATTTGGAGATCTAAATTAAATCCAGTAAAATAACAATATTATATATAGATAAAGATGTTGGGGTTTGGGTCTGTTGAATCCCAGAGTATATGGGGGCATCACTGAATGTATATAGAGTGTTAAGTTGGAAAAATAGAAAAGAAAGCTAATTGGTAGTAAGACTATTTAAGACAAAATATGACAGAGTGGAATGTAATAAAATCGAACAGTGAGAGAAACTGGAGAAATGAAATAAAAATGTATCAAGACAAAATAAAAATATGGAAGTTAAGTATAGAGGAAGTAGATGGAAATAGGAAATCGTGGTACAAAAAAAAAATAATGATGAAAAAATTATTATATGAGCCCATGGGTACCTTTGTCAGAAGAAAAAATAAAAGCTATAAAACAAAGAAATAAATGTATGAAAAATGTGTAATGTCAAGATGTTTTATGGAGGTTACAAATTAATAGAATTCATGTAAAAGGAAATATGCCTTCAAAAAAAGTAAATGAAAAGAATATGTCTTTTTTGTGTTGAATTAGAAACAGACATATTTAACATGTAAAAGAGTAAAAACATTATGGGAAAAATAATACAGAAGAATATTTTGAAATAAGTACAGGATTTTAAGCAAGATAAACATGGATATAATTGAATATGGATTTTATGAGAAATGTGGTAAGGAATCTGTTAAAAATTTGGATAAGAAAGTGTTTTCTATGATATGAATAATATGGAATGAAAGATTAAATGAGATTATTTTTAACCAAAATTGGATGATACCAAATATAAAATTAAGTGGTGCTTGTTGAAAAAGTAGTGGGGGCCACACACATGTGAAATAAAAAGATGAAAGTGATGAAGAAATGTAGATACAATGCAAATTTATGTAAATATGAAAATATGTAAATTTGTATGACTGTATAAAATAAAGGAGCCCTGCTTTTTGATAGATGCTGTAAGATATTTTACATCTGCCTGAGCTACCAACAACTCCAGCAAATGGGGCTTCAGTTTAGCATCTCATCTGAGGGAAAACAGACTCAGGAGTGCAGCACCACCCCCTTATGTTGCAATGCAGTGTCAGCTACCAATCTTCCTGGAGTGAAATTAGAACACATAGCTTTTTGCACCAAAGGTGAGTATAATACCTGCTGTGCCACTTACATAATCAATGTATGCCTATCATCTTTGCACCCTTCCTTGTCAGAAAATTAGACTGAATAAAATAAGTATATGCAGCTGTTTCATCTTCTCCTTCCCTGTCAGTGTGTCATTATACTGATTTCTGATATATATTAAGTCTAAAGTTTAAGAAGGAACATGAGCAGTCAGGGGCCATGTACAACTATAATTACTAGGATACAATCAGGGACTGGTTAGCGTCTCTGTCTGCCTATTTTTCTAATTCCTACTGGAAGATGCCAGCTACAATACATTAACAGCGTGAATTATCCTATTCCTCACAGGAACGGTCTTTATGCTTGCCCTAAGTATTCTTTAATTCTCCTTTATGTTTAACCTAGTATCTCTGCAAACAGAACACTTCTTTCCAGAACTTCATCACTGAACAAAAAAAAAAATTACTTATGCTTGTCCCATACCATTTTCCCTCTCAAATTCTTCTGTTATTTCTTTGAGATCTTACACATTTTTATCTTTTACTTGACCTTTCATAAGTTTGTTTGTGCCACAGATTTAGCACCAGAAATATGTAAATAATCAATACACTTTTTTGAAAATTTGCATACCCTGCAGTTCTTTGGTGGTAATTGTGAGGCCCCACCACTGGCCCAGTAATCAAGGAGCCTCAATCCTCACCACTGGCAACAGTGGGGGATGTACACACTGGGAGGATGACAGGTACACACACAATATTTCCAGATGCAGCTCTCTTCATCAAGTGCCATTTTCCTTAAGAGTATACAGAGACCGCAGTCAGTTTGGGACCAGTTTCTCTTTCCTTCTCCAGATTCCCAATAAGATTCCCCACTGCCACAGATATAGAGCTGAGATTTTAGCTGAGTGACCAAGCCAAGGCCTCCATCACCCTCTCTCTCCAACCAGTGCTTCGAGTCCCTGCTCAAGTCACTGACATACACACTCTGAGGTTTGATTTACACACATACACACACACACACACACACACACACACACACACATATGCACACACACCTGGGAAAGGCTGGCACAGGTTTACTAGCTATGCCCCCTTCTGCCCAGACTATAAGGTAGTTATTACTGCCACCAGTCACTCCTTGTCAGCCACTTTAAGGCCTTTAACAAAGGGTGTCCAATCTTACGTGTAATGTTACTATCAATACAATGGTAGTTTGACCAAAGAGCAAGGCTATTAGGTGTGGGCCGCAGTGTCACCAAAAGTATGCAAGTACACTACGAACTTAAATATCTCTCACAAATATCAGTCACAGTGATAGATTTAAATATATTTAATACTAAATAACAAAAAGAACAAGAAAATATTCAATAAATAATCACAGTTACATCAGAGTTCAAAATAACAGGAAATACTTAAAACAATATTGCAGGACATTCTCAAAAAATAAAGAAAACTTCCAAGCTGTACTTTGCTATATTCCTGTCTGAATCTAAGAGCATTACTAAACACTAGTTAACTTACTTACAGAGCAAGTCAAGTGTGTGTGGAGAATGGGTCTTCTTGTTAGGTCAAATACAAAATGCTCTGTCTCTCTCAGAGACTCCTCAAATTAATATCTCAAATATTACTTCTGGGATGCTTGCAGGATCACATCACTTCTTGTCATCTGAGTTTAGTTCCCAAGCTAAACCCCCATTGCTAGAAACTGCCAGCATTTAGCATCTCCCTGTGAAAGTACACAGCCCTCAGATCTTTGCAGCTGCCGGAAGACATAAAACAATAAAACACAAGACAATGCAGAAGGCTCCCTAGTTTTAGACATCCTGTCTCCTTGCTGCACAGAAACCATCTTTTATGGCGCAATTATAAAGTAATTTAATTTCAACTATTTTTCTCAAGTTTTGCAAGTTAACCTTCTGTGTTTCAGTTCCCACTGTTAAAATATATACATTGAGTTACAATAGTTTATGTACATTTCTGTTCTCTTCCAGTAGGGCAGACTGTGGACACATCTCTAAGCAGAGCACTCTACAAAATATATCTTCAGCACACATCTGTACAAACCATATTATATGACATACACTTCTAATACATTTGTAACAAAGCATATGAATCATGTTGATATTCACAAATGATATATGATTATTTACAAAATTCCAGCTAGCTGTGCTGGCAGATCCTCTTTTTGTTACAGTGATTTACAACAAGAGTTTTAAAATCACTTGCAAAATCAGCCATTCATCATGCACTGTTGAGACTAACCTATCAATCCCTATGTGAACTGCAAAAAACAATCCTATTAACCATGACGCATTGAAACACACAGAGATTGAGGTAAAGCAGTGAATTCTGAAGCTCACTGTTGCACTTTTAAATTCTTTTTTTGCAGGGGAACTTCATCCTTGCACGTCTTCATCCCTGATACTTATATTAACATTGAGATCATTTCACCTCAGAACAAGGAGACAGTCCTTAGTATACATTCCTCACATTTGTGCTTTCAATTCTACTGCTCCCAAGATTGCAATTGTTCTCCTTTGAATTTCAGCCATAACCCTGCCCTGTATAAACTCTGCCACCCCATGAGTCTTAATAGCAACATTAAGTGTGTTACTGATTCTCATCCACCTTTCTGCCTGTAAAAGGCATTTAAAAACCAAGGGATTAGTGTGAGTATCAGACTAAATTAACTAATTAAAATGCATATTTCCAAAACCAGGAGTAATAAAGCATGATGCTTTATTTTAGGCAAAAACGTTGTGCTTTTATTGATATCTCATTTGCTTGGGTTGATAACAGCTGAGATGGAATATAAATATCTCATGGCTTTTGTTCAATAAACAGTAGCTGAAGTTCATCAGGGTTCTGGTCCCATTTCCTCCTTTCACAGGCTCTCAAAAGCATCCAAACCTACTATTGAGAAAAGTCCAAAATGGGTTGACAGATATGCCTTGTTTCTAATCAAACAAAAAGATTCCACAGTTTGGGTTAAGGTATTTTATATTTTTGTTAGATTTTGTGCCATCTCTGTATACCAGAGGGGTAAATCCATGATTACAACCCAGGTGATTCAAGTTCAATTAGTGGCCCAGGTCCCTGTTGGAGCAGGTGAAGGATGGGGAAGGAATGACACTAAGCATGCTCATCTTTCTGGTGGTGAAGTTGAGAAATGATGGGTAGATGGGGCAGTAGTGCTCATGTATTTCTGTTGAAGATGAAAAGCAGACAGCAGGGACCAGAGGGAGAGGGAGGATGAGTCAAGTGGACATGTCCATCCTTTGGCTCAGGTGGGACTATTCCCAAGAATTTATTTACTTTTATTTATTTTATTTTACATTTGTTGACCAGGCTAGTCTAACTGGATATATGTCCATTTTCAGTAGAGGCCCGGGGAGAAAAGCTCCAAGAATGAACAGTGACAAAGTTAACAATATATAAAAGACATTGAAAATCATAATGCAGAGGTAGCATTGGTCAAAAGAAAAATTATAATAATAAAATTTTAAGCAATAAAAGTTATACTACAAATTATACTAAAAAATTGTACTAAACACAATAGTAGGTATGAGCAATACCAAATAAGAGAGTAAAGCCCTTATATTTTATTCTCTTACTATGAAGAAAAGAGTAGTAACTAGATTTGGAGGCATAGGTTAGAGGAGTAGGGATAGGGGTAAGAGCAGGAAGGTGAAAAATATATCAGTCATATAACCATTCTTCATAGCTAACCTCCTCCTTCAATAGGAAGTGAGAACATAATGGGAATATGTCTACAGCCAAATCATGTTGTCGCTACATCTGCATGCAGCAGTGACAGATTCTGAGAGCCTTGCTCACTTCCTGCAAGAGCCTCATCATTGCAGGTATGAAAGGGTGGTTGCTGACCCCCATCGGGGGAAGTTGAACACCTGGGACTACATCACAAAATAGTTACCACAGACTGTGGTGCGAGAGAGCTTAGAGGAGCTGTGCTGCAGCAGGAGAATGCTAACTTCAATAACCGCATATGTGGCAAAAAAAAAAAAAAAAAAAAACGACAGACTAATCATTATGGCTATTTACTTAAGCCACATCAAATGGGGAGAAGTAAACAAGGAAAATGTAAATGTAACTGACAATTTAGCCTGGATATTCTATTTATGAGAATATCTTTTAATATTTTCCTTTCATTATATGTTGACTATATGACTCTATCACTAGCATATAACTTCATTGTGCAGTCTATACAGTCTGCTCTGGTAGCTATTCTGTAAAATGGTCCAAGCAAACAAAGAAGTTATGTACTCACCATAACGTTCCATGTTTGTTGTCCATCTCGCCATTCATTCTTACAATGATGGGTTCAGAGCCGATCCTCGGCCAAATACTTAGCTGAAAGTCTCAAACCTGGCTTGTGGCAAGAAGGTATCCCACAATGCAGTGGTGTAATTCCCCAGATCTTGTTTGCTGCTAATACTGAACAATATGTTCACTATATACATATCTACAAACATATACATATAAACATGTATCCAAGTCCATACTATATGTACTGGAAGGAGAAACAAGCTGAGACAAAGAACGCCTGAAAGTACTAAAAAATCTACCAGGTCCACAAGGAGTCTTTGGCAGGAGGAAGGAGGGAGGGTTCTTAAGAATGAACGGCGAGATAGACAACAAACATGGAACGTCATGGTGAGTATATAACTTCTTTATGTTATGTTGTCTTATCTCACCTTCATTCTTACAATGATGGGACAGCGTCCCTAGCACCTTTTCCATGGGTGGCTCATAGGAGTGCACCTTTAAGCACCATGGAACCAAAGGATGCCCTGTCCCTGGAGGCCAAATCCATTTTGTAATGAGTGATAAAAGTATGTGGAGTAGACCAAGTAGCTGCTGCATAAATATTATCTATGGGAATTCTAGCTTGAAATGCAGATGATGTAGCCATTGCTCTAGTGGAATGAGCCTTCACTTTGAAAGGTAAATCTTTGTGATTTGAGTTATAGATGAATGTAATACAATTTGAAAGCCAATTGGAAAGAGCAGTTTTTGAGACTGAGGATCCTTTTTTTGCATCAGATAAGGATACAAATAACTGGACAGATTTTCTGAAGTCTTTGGTTCTATGCAAATGGAATCTGAGTTGTCTATGCACATCCAGTTGATGTAATTTGTACTCTGCCTTGTTGCTATGATTAGGAAAGAACACTGGAAGTTCTATGGATTGGTTTATGTTGTTTTGGAGAAGAGACTTTAGGTAGAAAGGATGGGTTTGTATGTAAGGATACCCTATCCTTATGAAAAATCAAATATGGTGGTTTAATAGAAAGAGCTTGCAATTCTGACACCATTCTAGCAGACTTTATAGCCACTAGAAACAAAGTCTTCCAGGAAAGTAACTTGAGGTCTGACGATGAAAAGGGCTCAAAGGGAGGTAACTTGAGATGAGACAAAACAAAATTTAGATCCCAAGGAGAAAGGGGTTCCTTAAAGGGGGGTCTTAATAAGGAAGCACATTTTAAGAAGGCTCTACACAACCTATGTGACATTAAGTTGGAAGTAGAATCACCAATATGAAAATTTGAAATTGCAGCAAGTTGAACCTTGATGGTTGCTGCAGCTGAGCCTTGTTGAAACAGTTCCACCAAAAATTCCAAAATAGAATGAATAGGTGCTGAGAAAGGATCAGTGTTCCTATCTTGAGCCCAAAGGGAAAACCTCTTCCATTTACTAGAATACAGCTTTCTAGTGGAAGCTTTGTGCGAGGACATTAAGATATGTCTAACCGTAGGAGTGAAATTGTGAAGCCTGACTAAATTGGGAAGTGGAGCAGCCAAGCTGCCAGTTTTAGGGTGTGGATAGAAGGATGAAGCTCCCCTGACATATGAGTCAGCAGATCTGGCACTGGGTCCAGAATCCAAGGCTTCTCCTGAAGATGAGGCCAAAGGAAGGGGAAACCAAACTTGGCGAGACTCTGGGTATGACAGGAAACAGTGGAAAGGCATATAGAAGTCCCAAGGGCCAATCGTGAGCAACAGCGTCTCTCGGTGTCGCCCCCGGAGGTGGGATTAGGGTAAAGTAGTTGCTGCACTTGGCATTCATGGGAGTGGCAAAGAGATTGCAGTAAGGCTTCCCCATGTTTGGAAAATCATTTCCGCTACATTGTGATTGAGAGACCACTTGTGAGGCATTAGCATTGTTCTGCTCAGCTTGTCCGCTATCACGTTGGACTTCCCCAGAACGTGCGTTGCAATTAGAAAGCGCTGGGAAGAAACTGCCCATTGCCATATTCTTAGGGCTTCTTGACAAAGGGGGTAAGATCTGGTCCCCCCCCCCGTTTGTTTATTTATTTAACTACAGACATATTGTCTAACTGAATCGCAGTAGTCCCTAGAGGAAGAGAGTCTTGAAGTGCTTGCAACACAAGAAGCACTGCTCTCATCTCTAGAACATTTATATGCAAGTGAGCTTCATGTTCTTGCCATGTAACTTGGACTGTTGTTCCCAGATAATGCCCCCCCATCCTATATGGGAAGCATCTGTGGTCACTACAGCTATTGGTTGAAGTGGAACAAAGGGTCTGCCTGTTGTCACATGAGTGGAGTGTATCCACCATCATAAGTCGATCTTGCAAGATTCCGTTATTCTGATCAGATGAGACATTGGAAGATCTTGGAAGTGACCATTGGGAGAATAAGGACCATAGAAGGATCCTCGTGTGCATTCTGGTAAGGGGGACCAGTGTAATCGTGGATGCCATTGTTCTTAATAATCTTAGAATTATCTTTGCTTTCACTTTGTTCTTGGGAAGGAAGTGAAGTATCTGCTGTCTGAGTGCTATAACTCTTTCTGTTGGAAGACATGCTACCACAGATGATGTGTCTAGATCTGCCATTATGAATGTAATATGTTGACAAGGCAACAAGGCTGATTTTTGAAAATTTACTGTAATTCCCAGCTGAATGCATATACCCAACGTTAGGTCCCTGGCTTGTATAAGTAGATGCTTTGTGGTAGCAGATAGGAGCTAGTCGTCTAGATAGGGAAACACATGGAATCCTAGACATCTCAAGTGAGTCATGACTAGTGCTATACATTTGGTGAACACTCTGGGGGCTGTAGTGATACCAAAGGGCAGAGCTCTGAAATGGTAATGGCTGGCTCCCAGCCGGAAGCGTAAGTACCTTCTTGATGTCCTGTCCATTTTTATGTAGTAGTAAGCATCTTGAAGGTCTATCAAGTACATCCAATTGTATTTCCCTAAAAAGGGAAGTATAGACTGCAGTGTCACCATTCGGAACTTTGACTTCTGGACATATTCATTTAACTTGCTTTGGTCTAATATGGGCCTTCAGTCCCCTGTTCTTTTTGGCACCAAAAAGAATCTTGAGTAAGTTCCAAATCCTATTTGGTCTGCAGAGACTTCTTGGATGACTCTTTTGTGGAGCAAATTTTGAATCTCTATAGTTGCTTGTTCCCTTAGATGGAGTGGAACATCTGGGATTGTTTTGGTCTGTGGAACAGGTATGAAAAAAGGGATGGAGTTTCCTCTGCATATTATATTTAGTACCCATTTGTCATTTGTGATATTTTGCCAGGCTTCTGGGTACATTGATAAACATCCCCCAACTGCCTCCAGAGTAGGGCAGTCGAGCCTCCTTTCAGGAGCACTAATAAGGGCGTCTGTGAAAGGAATCGCAGTTACCCTGGTTTTGCAGGCCCCATCTGCCTCTGGGGTGGCATCTATCATTATTACCTCCCCCTCTGCCTCTGGAGAAGGTATCACACCGTGAATCTTGGAGAAATCTCTGGGATCTTTTGAACCACATCTTTCCACTCTTCTGACCTTTAGGATAAGGTCCTGAAGTTGCAGAAAAACATACTCCAAAGGGAGAGAGAGTTTTTCCTTCCTGCTTGCACCGTGTTGGAGTGTCTTTTACTTTGGGTCCAAAGAGTGAGGAACCATCAAAGGGGGCATTAGTAAAGATAGACTTAAAGGGCTCTGCAAAATTGCACAAGCACATCCAGGAGTGTCTCCTAAGGGAAACTCCAGAACCCATTGCCCTGCTCACTCCATCTGCTGCATATGATATGAGACTCATGGAGGAGTTGACAATGGAATTTAAGGTGGACAAATAGGAGGAGACCTTCTCATTCACCCCTGCAGCTAATGAACCTTGTAGAGCATCTCCTAGCTCTTTCAGGAGATCTCTTTGTAGCCTCGTAAAATAGGATAAGTAGTTGAGCGATCGCAGTGAGAAAGTCGCTGAAGAAACGATACCCTTCCCGTATCTGTACATCGTTCAAGAGTCTTTATTTGGATGATGAACAGGTGAGGAAGTCTCTGCAAGTTCCATCTTGGTGGCTGCTGCCACCACCATAGAATCTACGTGTACTCCCTTTGTTAGAAATTCCTTGCCCGAAGGAGCTGACAAAAATTTTTTGGCCTCCAAGGGACCGGTTCTGTAGTGCTGGGTGACTCCCACGCCTTTTGACTAGCCAGGTCCATTAGTTCATCGAAAGGTGAAGACACCCAGGAGGCTGAAAGTTGAGACCCAAAAGCCTTCAGGTACACTGACTCCTCATCAGAAGGGGTGGTGGCCTGCCAACCACCTCTTTGCTTGAGGATCTCTAGAATATCTGCAAATGAGATATCAGAGGATGACAGTGGGGACCCAGAGTCCAATCAAGACAAAATGAAGTGGAGAAGAAAATATTTCAATGCATTGGCTACATGACAGCTTACTTAATATCTAGATGGAAACAAAAGGTTGTGAGGCATGAAAAAATAAATTACTTTTTAAATGCATTACTGGAATGCCAGTCAAAATAAAGTATAAAAAAACAAGCAGCACTCAATTCAAACCACTTCTGCTTGCACTGCAGTTCTAATTATATTTTATATTCAACTTTATAAAAGTATCAAGAAACATGCTTAAACTAGCAGTCTCTGTGATACACCCACTTGTAAAAATGTTTCTTATTCAGAAAAGACCTGCTGCCGGGCAACATCTATCTACTTGTTTCATGGGGAAAACATGATCAAAGCAAAAAATGAACAGCAAACAAGAAACAAGCTTAAGATAAATTGCTTAATGGATTACTGCACAGGATAAGGACCTCTCATGCTAGATTGGCATTCTGTTTAATTTATGGGTAAGGCCTGCAAAGATGGCTGCAAGTCTCCAACAAATGTAATGTGCTTCTGAAAATACTATAATCCTATCCTTTATTACAAATACTGTCATATGCATTTCAATAACTAAGGCTTATATGTTATCTGCTTATGAAAATATTTTCTACATGGCAACAACAAAAAGGCTTTCAGTGTTGATAATTCTTTAACAGTATGCTTATTAAAGATTACTTGTATCTTATAATGTCAGACAAGCTTACCTGATGGTCATTAAAGCACTGCTACATAAACACAGAACAACAGGCACTGCAACAACATGCATTTTCTGAATAATAAGAAGCACAAATCAACAGTATAAAAATATGACAGAAAACCAAAACATTCTACAAAATCAAGGACAGATGAAAAGCCACTGTAGTACTTGTGGCTACCTTGGATGGGGGGATACTCTGCACACTTGCACTACATAACTACATAGAGGAATGGGGTACAAGTATGTCACAATTTGAAATGTCTCTGGCTGATGGTGATGGCCCTGACACATTTGTCATACCTCAACAGCATATAGTATTGAATCTTGACCAATGGATGGGAGATTGCAGATATACCCCAGGGATTACTTCAGCGTCACTGCTTGACAGAGGCACAGCAAAATGATAGGCATAGTTTTTTCAATTCTAAAGGGGTGGCGAAAGCCACATAACTATGGGCTAGGCTTATAAATGCCCTTGGGCAGATAGCCTAGTATGAACCTATGAACCTATGAACCTCAGAGCAAGAAATCTGGAAAAAGCCATAAAAACAGAAGTGGGACAAAGGCCCAAAAATAAGGACAATTTTTAAATATTGCTCTTATAAACTTAGAACGATAATAGAATGTCTTGCATTAGTATGAATTTTCTGAAGGGTATGAAATCTGAAACTCAAATGTCTGTCATTATTTTCTAACTTCAGTCTTTAATGATTTGCCACTAATTTGCCAGAAAACCACAATTTTATGAAAAACGGACCAGAAAATGTGATCCAAAAATATAAAATAGCCACACAATACAGCTGGGAACCTGTCAAAGAATATTAGTTGAGCAGCTGACAAAAAAAGAGAATCTACATGCATGTCTGAAATAAAAGTAATCTGTAACTCAGATCATTACAATTATTTATTACTTGTAAACCCTCCATGTTTCTTCCAAAATTGCCATTCTATGGAGGGATTATTAGGGGAGAGCAACATTTTGAGCCAAAATTGGGGACAGTTGAGAGGTTTGAATATACCTAATTCTATAAAGTGATTTGCGTGTACCCCTCAACCTCTTAATGCAGGAAATCTGGACAAGGCCAAATATATTGGGGTAACAAACAAACAGTACTAAAAATGGCTCTTGTATAAACTTACACAGTTGATAGAATAGCAGGTCTTGCTTTAGCATGCATTTTTCTGAAGGGCATGAGGTCTGAAACCCAATGTCTATCATTATTTAGAGACTTCATTTCTAAATTATTTGTCAGAAAACCACAATTTTTATGAGGAACAAACCAAAAATAAAAAGCAAAAATCTATTCATTCTGCAAAAATCTGAACAGTTATGAGGTATAGTTCAGCCAGGAGAATTATGCGGCAGAAATCCTACACAATGGACTTAGCTCCCTAGGTGTATGCAATAAGTACCCCCTCCAAAAAAAAACAAAGATCTAAGAGAAGTGATTGCTTCAATCTGGCTTCATCACTTTCAGTAGCATTAAGACTCAATCAGTGAAAATATTCCGTAACAAAAAATGTGCTTGTAGACAGTTGATTTAACTGGTTCCTAATCAAACACATCCAACCAAGAACTTGGAGGGGGCACACCTGAGCTGATCAGATAATCAATAAACACCTTCCTGATTGTATTAAATTATATTCCTTGTATAATACAGTACAGTTGTTACAAGGTGTTTTAAATTTATTGTTTTGAACATGTTTCCAGTATTCAATGAAACAAAATGCATGCATCAATAATGACAAAACTGCCCAATTCACAACATTTCCATCATAAAAGTCTACTCAAACTTCTACAGTCCACCAGTATCAGTAAATATGCACAATCTCTGCAGAAGTAAAAGTCATCTAAATAATTTCACATTAAAGAGATTTGTAACCAATGAAGAGGCTGCTGCTAGCAAACAACTTTATGTTTCATCTACAAATAAAGTCCCTGTTGCCCTTGAGACATAAATTTCCTATGTTACATTAAAAAAAATGATAAGCTGGTAAAATTGCAATACGGAATGGATGGCAAACTGATAACAGGTTCATAGTTACTAGGTATCTCCACCAAAGAGGACATTCTCAGGACTACAGCATTCACCCCATTTAAAAGTACAACACAGTACAGTATCAGCAATGCATCTACATACTGTGGGAGTAGAACCCACAGCCTTCTGCATCAAAAGCAAGTATTTAACCTGTTATACTAATAACAATGCAAGCAGACTCAGCATAAGCAGCACTAAACTTCTCTTCCCCTGAAGCTCTCAGCTCCTTGTAAAATCCACTCAACACTCAACTGTATCTCTGAACTTTGCAACACAAGAAATCTGGAAAAAGCCAACATTTATGGGGGGGGGCAAAAGCCCAAAAACCAGGGCCACATTTAAACATTGCTTGGTATAATTTTGGTATGTTGCAAGAATAAAATGTTGTTTTACCACCATGCATTTCTCTGCCAAGTCTTGAACCCAGGACCCTGGGCACTACAGTCAGAGCAACATGCCACTATGGCACATCAGCTGTTTCTTGAAAGATAGGAAGACTGAAACTTAAATGGCTATCATTTACTGAATACAGTTCTCATCATAGCTCTCAACATCTTAGCACAAAACACCTGAACAAAGCCAATAATGGGGAGTACAGCCCCCAAACATATTCAGTGAATTCAGTCCTCACCATAGCTCTCAACCTCTTAGCACAAAAAAACTTGGACAAAACCAATAATGCGGGAGTACGGCCCCAAAAATAGGGACAAATTTCAAATATTGATCTTATAAACTTAGAAAATTGCTAGAATAAAAGGTTTTGTGTTACTATGTATTTTCTGAATATGAATAATGCCTGTCATTATTTAGTGAATTAAATTCTTGACGGATTACAAAAATCCAGAAATCCACAGATTTTATAAGGAACAGAATAGAACAAAAATATGAGGCAAATATCTGGACAGCTTTCACAAGTGTGGTGGTTAGGGAATTCAGGCCCTTGCTACCTGTACCCAAGGTACAGGGCTTGAGCCTGAGTAACTCTAGCCACCAGGTATATTTAACTGGGGCATTACACACACAGAGACACACACACACACACACACACACACACACACACACACACACACACACACACACACACACACACACATATTACCAGTACCTGTCTATTCCCTTGCTGGATACATCCCTTCACTTGTAATAAATACAAATTCCCTTCCCTTGCAGCGAGAGCCAATCAGTAGCTATCTACCTTGTACATGACTGCAGATGTGGCAGTCCAGTCTCCTTCCAGTCTATGTGGTTACAAACTGCATAGACTTCTGGGCACCTGTACACTGATGCCTTCACTTTGTAACCCAGACGTGTTTAACAGCAGTCTGAGTTTACAGAAACCCGGAACTCGTTGGGCATGCATGCTCATTTCTAGTTCCAGGACATTGCAGCTAATTATTTTATATTTAAAATTACTATTTCTTTCATTTTACAGCTGGGGGAGGCTGCAGTCCTGCAGTCTGATTGCATGAGCCACCCCTGAGATAATGCAAGATAATGTCAGTCTGTGGTAAGATGGGAGTACTGAGGTTCTAGTGATATGGAAAGAAATGGCCTGTTTATATTGATAATGTAGCTGCATGTTAAAAAATGAAATGTAAAAACAAAAAACAAAAAGTAATCTAGAGGAGCTAAAGCCTTAGTCTAGTAGCTATAACACTTGGCAAATATTGATAAATTAAAGGTAACTCTACCACCAAAATCTTTTTCAGTTTCATAAATCACATATGAAGAAAATCTGAAATGTACTAAGTTAGATTACTGTACAAATGGCAAAACAAGTCAAAATAGGTGTGATTCCTTGCACTGGCCCAGTAATCAAGGAGCCTCAATTCTCACCACTGGCAACAGTGGGGAATGTACACACTGGGAGGATGACAAGTGCACACACAGTAAATTGCAATTTCTCTTAAAAGCATGCAGAGATCACAGTCAGTCTGGGGTTGCTTTCTCTCTCTTTCTCTAGATCCCTAATAAGACTCCCCACTGGCACAGCTATAGGGTTGAGCTCTCAGCTGAGTGGCCAAACCAGGATCTCCAGTACCCACTGTGTCCAACCAGTGCTTTGTATCCCTGCCCAAGTAGCTGACACACACACACTCATACACACATACACACACACACACACACACACACACACACACACACACACACACACACACTCATATACACACACACACACACACACACACACACACAGTCCCTCCTGGGAAAGGCTGGCAGAGGTTTACTAGCTATGCTCCCTTATGTCTAGACTATAAGGTAGTTCCAACTGCAACCAGCCAATATTTATCAGCTACTTTAAAGCCCTTAACAAAGGGTTTCCAATGCTACATTACTATTAATCCAAATGGTAGTTTGACCAAGAGCAAGGCTTTTTAGGAATGGTCTGTACAGTGTCACCAAATAGAGCTGTAAGTACTTTAAGAGCTTAAATATGCCTCTAAACATATCCATCACAATTAAAAGGTTTAAGTGTATTTAATAATAAATAATAAAAGAGCAAGACAATAAAATAAGTAATCAGTTACATCAGAGTTCAAAATCACAGGAAACATTTAAAACAACAATGCAGGACAGTCTCAACTAAATAAAGAAAACATCTAAGCTATACTTTACTATATTCCTGTCTGAATCTAAAAGAGTTACTATGCCCTAAAAAGTTACTTACAGTGAGGCAAGTGCAGAAGGTGATGATGAGTGAATGTTGTCAGGTCAAAAGACAGATACAAAATGCCCTTTTCTCAGAGAGTTAAATTAATATCAACTATTACTGCTGGATTAGCTTGGATGACATCACCATCACCTGACTTTAGTTCCCAAGCTAAACCCCCATTGTCAGAAACTATCAGTATTTTAACATCTCCCTGTGAAAAATAAATATCTCTCAGATCTTTGCAGCTCCTGGAAGACATAAAACAATAAAACATTTACAAAACAACACAGAGAGTCCCCTAAGGTAGACTCCTGTCCCCTGTTGATTGAAATTGAAAGATAACTTTTATAGCACAATCATAAAACAACTTACTTTCAACTAATTTCTTGGAGTTTTGCAAGTTAACCATCTATGTCTAGTTTCCGCTGTTAAAACATACACAATTTATACAATTACAATAGTTTACATACATTGTTCCAAGCCAATAGGGTATGCTGTGGTTACATTTTAGCTCAGTGCATAACATATAGTTCTAACACAGTTGTTGCACAAGCATCTTACTTGAAGCATGTTGGCAGTCACAAATGATACATAAACACTTACAAAATTCCAGATAGCTGGGCTGGCTGTATCTCTTTCTGTCACACTTCTATATAAAGCATATTAATATTCACAAATGACACAGAATTACTTAAAAAATTCCAGATAGCTGGCCTGACAATATTTCCCTTTGTCACAATAGGTAATACTTTCATCAGTATGTCGACAAATTATAAATGAATTGCCTTTAGATGGAGCATGCAAGTTAAAGTGAAAACTAAGGAAACTACAGTGGAGAAATGCATTTGAAAGCAAAAGTTGCTTTTATTCAGGCGATCGTATAAAAATAAATTTACCAAATCACTAACCAGGATGTTGCAATGTTTAGACTTTGTTATAAAGATGAAGAAACAAGAGTAAATGAAAAATGAGGACAGATGACAAACAGATCCAAACAGCTCCTATATTTGTTAACTGGCAATTTCATATGCTTCTAACCTATCTCTTACAATCACAGGGGACGATGACCTTTGTTCGAGTATAAATGTTGTGTTTATGCATTCTGTTTCCAGCATTTCTGCCGAGACAGATCATGGCCTGCAGACTGATGTGAGTAACATCCCTTGAGACGTGAACAGCACAATCAAAGCAAGAAGCAGACTATTAATATTAAAAATTAATTCAAATGCAGAGCAGGAAGGCAGACCATCTGTTGAAGGTTAACACTTTCAGCTCCACTGCTTTGTCATTTTCAGTAACAATTGAGAGAGCTTGCAAAATAATGCATTAGAAAAATCAGAAAAAAGCCATCCTGGCTATAACATACCACAGCAAACATATTTAAATGACATGCTGTTATTTGGCAGTCATCCAAAACAAACAAGGAATAAATACTTCAACTGGTCAAGCTCATTTTATAAAACTAACACCATTAGAAAGAAATGAGAGTTTCCTTAAAGGCATGGACTTTAGCACTAAACAACAAGACAGAGAAGGGAAGTGAAACATCGGTAAGCAGTGGTACATGCAGATATATCACCAGTAACATTGTATACTGCGGACATTCTGCTTATCCTGTTTTAGAGGGTGACAGGTTATTTAATTTTCCACTCATAACTGTGCTACTTTAAAACAGTGGACAGCACAAAGCAAGCTTTGAGCTCTCACATATTTTGTGGGTGTGTATTATGTATAGCACAAAAGAAAAAATATTGTTCCTCATCACTGCAATAGCACAATATTCTCACTGTAAACAGAGACTGTTTATAGAATGTCCGTATACTAGCCAAGCAGAAGAAACAGTTCTGAATACTCTAAGCAGGGCTTTCAGCTGCATTTTATGAAAAATAAGATTTTTACTTTCTAAGAAGTGACTCAACTGTCTGCATTGCATATTACAGCTAGCAAACATTACAAGTGACTCAAGGGAGGTCGTTCTGCATAAAACATTTCTGTAATTAGTAAAATGAAGAAAACTACTATTTCCTATTAAGAAAGTAATTAAGCAAAGCAATAAAATAGAAGATAAACACATGCCTGGAGAAATTTTTAACTACAGTTTAAGTGCATCAGAAAACAGGAGTGTATTATGCAGACATCACTCCATTGAAATCATGATGTAGCACATCCTAACTCAGCAATGAAATGTTCCACGATATATAATAATGAATTCCAAATATAATTAGGATTATAATACTCATACTAGCACTCCCATGAAAATTTGTAAAACTGTGGCACTGTAGTAAGACAGACTGCTGAAAGCTCAGATGTGATATTGATGTTATCAGGATTAATGGTGAATTCCTAATATCCGGCTAGTTGTAAAAAAAAAAAAAAAAAAAAAAAAAAAAAACACAGGCAAATTTAGAGGATATCACAGCAGTTCAGGTCAAAAGGAAATGCAGGAGAAAGGCAAATCACTTTGAGGGTCATAGTATTTCCCAAACTATGAAGAGATGAGGACTTTCCCTAATACAGAATATTCAATCATGCATGTAACTCTGCACAAACACCTGGAAAGTTACATCTATCAGTGTACTTTATATATCTGTCTAGAGTTTCTGTACAGCTACAATTATATTTAACTAATAATCACAGCCCAAGCATGAGTAACAGCAAATTGTACAATATAAGGTCATTAGTATTCCAAAATGTACAGTGGATATAAAAAGTTTACACATCCTTGTTAAAATGCCAGGTTTGTGTGATATAAAAAAATGAGACCACAATAAATCATTTCAAAACTTTTCCCACTTTAATGTGACCTATAACCTATACAATTCAATTGAAAAACAAATATGTTAGGGGAAGAAAGATAAAAAATAAAAAATGTATAATACGCTGGTTACATAAGTGTGCACACCCTTAAAATAATAACTTTTTGAAGCACTTTTTGATTTAATTACAATATAATCGCCATTTGTACAAGCATTGTATTAGAACGATAGCTATTCAAATGTGCAGTACTGTTTTACTCTGCCAATGTCACAGATAAAATTTGACACAGGATATGGTGTAAGTAGCCAATACAAGAGGTGAAGCCCTTCAGAGCTTTTGGCACTTTTTTTTTAAACTTTCTGCAGCTCTTCTTAAAGATATTTGCTAACACTCACTGAAGATGAAGAGCTTTACATTTGTTCATACTTCACTGGAACTATAGAAGATATGTGATCAAAATGCAATCCATCAGGGGTTTGTAGAAGCAAGAAGGGACAGTCTACTGGGTACCATTAAAAAGGGACACCCTCCAGTGAGATGAGCAGAAGAAGTTAATGGAAGTCATATAGTAAAGATTTACTGGATATTATAAAGAACAAGAACTACAGCTTTTCTCCCTGGGCCTCCACTGAAAACGGGCTCTTTATGGCCCAGTGGACTTCCCCGGTCATCAAACTTAAATAAATAAATAACATGAGTCACTCATAGAAACAAACAGAGTTCAGCAACCTTATGATTTCATACCCACCTCTGCCAATCAGTACTAGCTTAAATTCATTAAAACTGTGGACAAGAATATGAATTTAACTATTGTATTTTTGAAGAGAAAGATTCATTTGTATAGTCTGTTACTTCAGTACTTGTAGATTTACTGCCTTAAGTAACAACAGCACTTCTTTTAATATTAACTAAACAGCTTGCAGTTAATGCCAGAGCAACATTCTTATTGAATATGGTAATTTCCAAACTGATGAAATCAAAGATTTAAAAACCACAATAGGCTAGTAACAAAAAGCTGCTGGTAGAGCCTTATACAGCAGGGAGGGGTACCAACTGCCCCTTCAGATACTCTGCCATACGACTGCTACCCCTCAACAGTTTAAGCTGCATACAGTCCTCTACCAGACAAAACGTAGATAGCTAACAACCTGAAGTCTTTTCATAAACTACTAAAACTGAATCTTAAAGAGAAATGCAAAGGTAAATGATACATGGAACCAAGCTAAAATATTACTAGCTCTCATGTTCACTCTGATTTTTTAAGTATCATCTGTTCACAGGTGGGCTCAACTCTCTTAAAGCAACCAGATATTATTGTACCACACAAAGTATGGTAGATAAATACTGTATACTTCACCACATGTAAATGAGGTAAATAATGTATGAGATTATGTATAAATGTAAACATATTATAAATATTACAATAAAATCATAAATATTAAATGTAAATATTATGTTATATATTATGGATGTATAAATAGAAATAGAAATGTAACTACTATGTGTTTAACTGGAACTTAGTATTATGTAATGTAGCAAATGGAGCTTTTCTTCCTGGGCGTTTGCTGAAAATGGGTATTACCCAGTCGAACCTTTCAGATAAACAAAGACAAACTATGATTGAGTCTACAGTCATAACATGGCTTATTACGTGCTCAAAACAGGGATGTCAAGAAATTCACCTCTACAGTGGAGCAAAGTGAAGCTTAAGAGATGAAGCAGCTATAATCGAGGGGGACCCTATAAGTCTTTGTAGTGCATGAAGCTTTATCTGCTCCAGGTACTGCGAGTTACAGAAAGACAAGTGTTGGAGTCTGAAGTGTTACTGCCGAGGCAGCAGACATAAGTGAATTATTCCTCTGAGGAACTTGTTGTGTCTTTCGGCTTTTCCTGGTTAGGGGTTGCCACAGCGGAACTCCGGTCCGCTAATGATTGGCAGTAGATTTTTACGTGCCGAATTGCCGGCCCTGACGCACAACCTTCAACGTAGATATGCCCATTCACGCATGTCTCCACACAGAAGACGTTCTAGCTGAACTAATGGCTTTGAAATATACTAAGACACTGTGTTAGATACTTCATTTTGCAACACTTTTGTATAAAAGTAGTGACAATTGGCTAACTTTTACTGATGTGCATGTAACTTAGGGACTTCTATACTATTTAAGTGCATGCACCCTTACTAACGAATTCTGTCAGAAAATTGTAGTTGTTATGAATGCATTTCTGCCACTGCCATATTGGCCTGGGTCAAGGCTGAAAATGGAACTTGAACCAGCTCGCATATCCAGTAATAACATTAAGGAAATAAACAGCTAGGAAATGGTTTACATCTTTAATGACAATCTTCAAGTCTAATGGACTAAATCTGAATTCAGTCTTTAGGAAAATTAAAAAAAAATGTGATGTGTTATGGGACTTTTTTTAATATTATACAAAAAGCAACAGAGCTAGAATAAAAAGATGTGAAAACATCTTAAATTTTCCTACGTGTCAAAAGTACTGCTATGAAGGGACAGATTAAGGATATTTTTATGAAAGCATTATTCTTTAACCATTAAACTAATAATAATAATAAGTAATAGGATAATTTATTTTCTATTAATTTTGTTTTGTCTGAATGGATACTGGGATTCACAAGAGGTTATTTTGGGATAGGATTTTTAAACTAGCTACTATCTGATTCCTTACCAATGTATAATAGTTTATATTCAAAATGACTTGCGGCCTTGTTCTGCTATATTATTTTACAACATTTCTGTGTGTTTTATAATGCATCTTGCTTTAGGGGTGATTTTACTATAAAAAATAATTAAGCATTAGATAAAAATGTGTTTGTATAAAAAAATCCATTCAGTAACTAAATATTCTTGCATTACGAAACACTTTAAAGAACATAATTTTGATATTGTTTACTGGGAAATCATGACCATAAGAGAAACTACAGGCTTTGAATGGTTTTGGAAGCAGTTATCATTGAAGGCATAGGAGGGTCACAAAATGCAATACTGGTGACTCTCCAGCATTTAAATTAACAAACTGGGCTTGAATCATAAAATACTGAACACAGATAACCATGAACAGTATTCCTCAAACAGAATAACATGGAGACAAGTTTGTTGAACTGAACATGCCAGCGATAAATGAGGTATACCACTCTGCCACTAACAGTATGGCACCTAAGAGGATGAGTGCTGACATAATGATTGCATTGCTGATAAATACTTTTACAGGGGGTAATTCCCTCTGTACATCTTATACCTCTACTGACTATAGTCATTCTAAGAATGTGTTGTCTCAGAACAAGGATAACTTCCTTCTTTAAATAATCGTATATGTTTACTATATCTCTACAGTCCTGTAACAGAGTGATAACATATAAATATGAATTATGTGTGTCAGAACAGGAGCAGTGCTCTCTTGATCAGGGGCCACTTATCATAGTTGGCAAAGTTTGGAGGGGCCACATCACCATGTTGGATATGTATCTGTCCATTCAAAACAGTTTCCTGTAGGCCATACCGCGAGTTGGATAAAATGCTTTGGTTGGCCAGATTGTAGCCCTAGAACCTTTTGTTGGACACCCCTGCCCTATATCATTGGGAGCAGAAGGGTCTGAACCACACTAAAACCAAAGTAATGTCAACTATTATTTCTAAATGCATATTTGACCATTTGAGTTTTGATTCAGTCAGATTCTCAAACATTGCTATTTGACATATGCATGATTTTGTGATTCTAATACATTGTTCAAGGAAAATACAACACCTCTGCGCTGGTTACAAATTTTGCAGTTTTATTGTAGCATGAGTCCAGTTTGGATTTAAGAGAGGACTGTACATTAATAAGGAGATGTTAAAGGTTTTTCTAAAACTTTTAAAATAGTGTTATATTTGTAGAAATGTTCATGTTTTTCTGAAAACTTCTGCAGACTTTACCAAATTTTGTAACACAGGCCCATATAATTGTAATCAGAATAGATAGTAAATATTAATGTGTCTAAGTACAATTATGGAACAGTGTAAATATCATATATATACTACATACGGTCTCAGTACAAGCTCAGTTATGTTTAATTTGTAACACCTAGTTCAGGACCTGTACCAGACAGATAATGAAATATACACTTAAACCAGTATATATCATACCTGTAAAGCACCAAACAAAGGTGAAATTAATGGTGAATATTTCATCCGTATTACTTGAAATATACATAAATCCCCAAAGTTACTCAAAGAAGCCTTTCTTGCAATAGTTCAGAACTTTCTTTATCTAGTTCAAAAATATTGGTGTTCAAAGGTCATTATATGGGAGAAGTACAGCATAAGCATAAAAGTGCAAAGAAGAATTAAACACAGATGCCCTATACTTACTTTAGTTTTTGCTGTAGTCACATACCATCTTAATACCTAAAAAGGCACAAAACTGGAATCAAAGTAGAGGCAGAAACAATTAAGACAATATGTGTTTCTCTTGTGGGGGACATAATGTTTTAGCTAATTATCCTCAGCAAACAATTATCAGATGGCTTACACTCAAATTAAAAAATAAACCTACCCTGCAGTTCATTCTCCGTACTAGTAAACTTCATTTATTACCACTGGATGTTATCAACAAACAATTCTCAAATGACACTCAATGAAAAAAAGAGCCATCATACAGTTCATTCTCAATACTAGGACATTTCATTTATTACCATTGGATAATATTTGTGATACTTCAGTAAAGGTATGTTTTCAATATTAATGCAGACTTTTATACTCAACACCATAGAAACACGCAAAATAAATTTATAATACAAGTGAAACATAAATGGAAAATAGATGATTGCTTAACTGAATAGTGACAATCATGATTATTGTGCTTTACCCACAGTAGCATAAAAATCAGTCATACGTCTTCCAGAGTACAAGCAGATTTGACAAAAACAAAACTGCTTACATTGAATGTAAAAAAAAAATGTGGGTGGATATTCCCCCCATGATATTTACATGAAGAGTTGTGCCTCATACATTCTCTGTTTCACACAATCATCTCTGAAGTCATTGCACCATGTGGTATACAAACTTATCCCATTACAGCACCTCTCTTTTCCAGGAACAAAACAGCTTTAAATAGAACTCAGTCTTCGTTGAGCATCAGATGGCAAACTTTATCTCCCTCAGTAGCAGTTTCTCTACTAACCAGCAATAAAAACAACCCAAAAAATTTCACTTCAGCACAACAAAATGCCTCTAGATGGAATGACTAAGTAATACAGTATATATTTCACTGTGCTGGACCGAATAAAAATTAAGATAAAGTTATTCCCATTTTTTTTCTGTTAGTTATTTTATATCTACTATTCCTCACATCATTAGAATGGGGCATGCAAATAAAGATATTAATAAAAATTAGAAGTTATGTACCTACCATAACGTTCCATGTTAGTTGTCTTCTCTCGCCTTCTTTCTTGCTGGATGGGTTCAGAGCCGATCCTCGGCTCCGACTCGGCACTTGCTTAGCTTGAGAACTCCTTTTACCAGCTCGAGGCAACCCTATATCCCATGATGCAAGGCGGGACTACCTCAGATCTCGTTTGGTAGCTAAAATACCCTGCTAAAAGACTAACCTAGTAGAACTAGGAAAAAACAAGTTCTTAACAATAGAATCTTCTATTGAAGACTCAGGAGAGAACAACCTGAGAAGAGAAACCCTTCAAGATCTGTCCAGGCCAGGGGGAAGGAGGGAGGGGCCTTAAGAAAGAAGGCGAGAGAAGACAACTAACATGGAACGTTATGGTAGGTACATAACTTCTAAATGTTAAGTTGTCAATCTCGTCTTCATTCTTGCTGGATGGGACCATGTCCCTAGCACCTGTATCCCGGGTGGCTCAATGGAACAGACTCTTGAGAACTGTGGAACCAAAACTGGCTCTGTCCCTGGAGGCCAAATCTAATTTGTAATGAGAGACAAAGGTATGAGGAGTGGCCCAAGTAGCTGCTGCACAAATGGTATCAATGGGTAGCCTATCCTGAAAAGCTGTAGAAGTGGATAGACTCCTGGTTGAGTGTGCCTTCGGTTTAGAGGGTAGTTGCTTGCCTCTGAGCGAATACACGTAAGAAATGGTGGAAGATAACCATCTGGATAAGGTCACTTTTGATACTGGGAGACCTTTCCTGTTTTCTGCATAGGAGACAAATAATTGGTCTGATTTCCTGAATTGTTTAGTTCTATGCAAATAATACCTGAGCTGACGATGGACATCCAAAAAATGAAGCTTTTGTTCAGCTCTGTCAGAATAATTTGGGAAAAAGACTGGTAGATCAATGGATTGATTAATATTAGTTTGAGAAACAACTTTGGGGAGAAAGGATGGATTTGTTCTCAAGGATACCCTGTCCTTGTGAAAAACCAAGTAAGGGGAACGGATGCAGAGAGCTTGAATCTCGGATACCCTTCTTGCTGAAGTGACAGCCAGTAAGAATATAGTTTTCCAGGTCAATAACTTCAAGGAGCATGAAGCAGATGGTTCGAAGGGTGGTAAAATCAAGGATGCTAACATTAAATTCAGATCCCATTGTGGAGGAGGATGTTTTATTGGCGGCTTCAGGAGAAAACTCCTCTCAGAAAAGCTTTGCATAGTCTATGTGACATAATGTTATGATCTTGCAAGCCAACATGATATTTGGAAATAGCCGCCAGTTGAACTTTGACTGTTGATGAAGAAGATCCTGACTGAAAAACTTCAGCTAGAAAATCTAAAACAGAATGCACAGGTGCAGTAAAGGGATCAATGTGCCTGGAGTTTGCCCAAAGGGAAAACGCCGCCACTTGCTAGCATAAACCGTTCTGGTGGACGACTTCAAAGAAGCTACTAAGATATCTCTGACAGGATCAGAGATCATAGGAAGCCTGGCTAGGGAAGGAAGTGGAGCAACCAAGCAGTGAGGTTGAGAGAACGAATGGCCCGGTGCTGTTGACCCGATTGGTGGATCAAAAGATCCGGAACTGGGTCCAGATGCCAAGGCTGCACCAGGAGGTGATGATGCAGAGTCGGAAACCAAATTTGTCGAGGCCAGTAAGGGGCAATGAGAATCAACTTGGCCCTCAAAACGGTAGCTTTCTGAATGACTTGTGGAATCAAGGGAAAGGGAGGAAAAGCGTACAGAAGTCCCCGGGGCCAATCCTGGGTTAGAGAGTCTCTCAGGGGTTGGCCTGGTAGGGGAAAGAGGGTGAAGAAGTAGGGGCATTTGTTGTTTTGGGGTGTAGCAAAAAGATCGCAACAAGGGGTGCCCCACTTCAGAAATATCTGGTCCACTATAGATTGATTGAGAGACCACTCGTGAGGCATGAGAATGGCTCTGCTCAGCCTGTCCGCCAAGAGGTTGGACCTGCCGGGGATGTGCGTTGCTATCAGAAACCGATGAGAGGAGATTGCCCATTGCCAAAGTCTGAGAGCTTCTCGACACAACGAATAGGACCTGGTCCCGCCCTGCTTGTTGATGTACCAGACCACAGACATGTTGTCCGTTTGCACTGCAATAGTCCCCGCGGGAAGAAAGTCGTTGAGGGCTTGCAATGTTAAAAGCACCGCTCTCATCTCCAGGACATTTATGTGCAGATGGTATTCTATGGGTTGCCACGTCCCGTGGACCATCCTGCCCTGATAATGCCCCCCCCACCCGATCAGAGAGGCATCCGTAGTGACTGTGGCAACCGGAAGAGGGGGAACAAATAGTCGGCCCTGATGAAGAAGAGGGGAAGATATCCACCAGTTTAGATGAGTCCTGCACGATTGTGTAACTAAGATTTCGTGTCTCATCGGAAGACTGTGGAACGACCACTGAGTGAATAACATCCACTGCAGAAGACGCATGTGGAAGCGAGCCAGTGGTAGAAGAACAATGGCCGCAGCCATAAGACCTAGAACTTTCAGTATCAATCTGGCTTTGACTTTGCTGCTCTGCAATAAAATCCGAACGTATTTTTGGATGTCCAGAATTCTCTGATCTGTTAGTCTGGCTAACAAACTGACGGTGTTCAATTCTGCGCCTATAAAGGTGATAGATTGGCAAGGCAGCAGAGAAGATTTTTCGAAATTCACTGAAATTCCCAAACTTTTGCAAAGCTGCAGAGTGTAGTCTCTGCTCTGAAGAAGCTGATGCTTGGTGGTGGCGGAGAGGAGCCAGTCGTCCAAATAAGGAAACACCTGGAATCCTTGATGTCTCAGATGAGCTGTGACCACTGCCATGCATTTGGTAAACACTCTGGGGGCTGAAGTGAGGCCAAAGGGCAGGGCTCTGAATTGATAATGACTGGTCCCTAGCCGAAAGCGGAGAAACCTCGTGGAGCGCCTGTGTATCTTTATGTGATAGTACGCATCCTGAAGGTCTATCGAGCACATCCAGTTGTCCTTGCCCAGAAAGGGCAGAATGGACTGAAGCGTGACCATCCGGAATCTTGCCTTCTTGACAAATCTGTTTAGATTGCTCAGGTCTAATATTGGTCTCCAATCTCCCGTCCTTTTGGGGACCAAAAAGAATCTCAAGTAGACGCCGGATCCTACTTGGTCTGCTGGAACAGTCTGGACGGCTCTTCTTCCTAGGAGCTTTGAAAACTCCTGTTCTGCCAAATCCCTTTGACCGGGTGAGATGTCTGGAAGGGATTGGTGAGGTACGGGATACCTTTCGAAGGGGATTTTGTAACCCTCGATTATGATCGACTGTACCCACATATCTTGTGAAAGGGAATGCCAGGCTACTGGGTACAGCAAAATCCTTCCCCCGACTGCCTCCAAGGGTGGACAGTCAGGCAACACCTCAGGGATGCTGAAAGGGCTTCTCAGGAAGAGACTCCCTGTTGCCCTGGTTCTGAGGACCCCCTCTGCCTCTAGGGCGGTGTTTATTATTGTTACCCCCACTGCCTCTGGGGGTAAACTGACCACATGTGTCCGGCGCTGCTCCTTGGGCTTTACGGAACCACATCTTCCCTCCCTTCTGACCCTTGGGATAGGGTCTAGAAGGGGTGGAAAAATGGACTCCAACGGCAGAAAGAGTTTTGCCGTCCTGCTCACACCTGGTCAAGGTTTCCTTCACCCGAGGTCCGAACAAAGCCGAACCGTCAAAGGGGGTATTGGTGAAGGACGCCTTAAAGGGGTCCACAAAATTACAAAGCCGCATCCAGGCTTGACGTCTAAGAGCCACTCCTGTGCCTGCGGCTCTGCTCGCTCCATCGGCTGCATAGGATATGAGCCGCATGGAGGAGTTGGTTAAAGAATTTAGGATTGCTAGCTGTGAGGCAATCTTGTCTTGAGCCCCAGCAGCTGAAGGATCCTGAACTACTTCACCTAATTCCTTGAGAATATCTCTTTGAAGCCTGGTGAAGTGACAAAGGTAGTTCAGCGAACGCATAGCAAAGGTCGCTGAAGAAAACATCTGCTTACCATACCTGTCCATGGTCCTAGAATCTTTGTTAGGAGGATGAACAGGTACTGAAGGATCCGCAAGTTCCTTCTTGGTGGCCACCGCCACCACCATAGCATCCACAGAGACGCCCTTAGAAAGAAACTGCTTGTCTGAAGGGGCCGTAATAAATTTGGATGGTCTCCTGGGGACCGGTTCCACAGAATCTGGAGCTGCCCACGGCTTCCGAGCCACTACCTGCATAAGTGGGTCGAAAGGCGGAGACACCCAGGAGGTGGAGGGTCGGGATCCAAAAGCCTCCAGGTATACCGACTCATCCTCGGAGGGGTCAATGGAGGGCTAATTCCCCCTCTGTTTGAGGAGTTCAAGGATGTCTAAAAAGGAGACATCCTCAGAGGGGGACCGTGGGGAGCCCCCCGACTCATCTAAGTTGGTATCAGATGTTGTAGATTCAGGGGAGTCTGTGTGTTTCCTCTTACACGTCCTCTTCCGAGGGGGTTCCCCCGCAGGATCAGGAGAAACCTCGGAAGAGGAAGTTATTCCCAATGGGGAAACCTGGGGCGATGGATCCCTGGGCCTGAGAGCAAGAGGCTGGCAAGAGGCATCCACAGGCACCGAAGAGGGAGGAGCTAAAGGGATGGACCGTTGACCTGGCTCAGGTGCCAGGACACTCCTCATCACCTCAAAGGCTCCCCTCCCCGGGAGGCCAGAATATTCCCATTCCGAGGAAATAGGAATTCCCAGCTCTACTGAGAGAGAAGGCTCCGAGGCCGATGTCGGTGCCGAGCTTACCAAAGCTGAAGCCCTGAGAGGGAGAGCGGGGTTGGACAAGGGTCCGATGCCACTAGCCCCCTCGGAGCCGACAAGGGAAACTCGACGACCGGATCCCTCCAGGGAAGGTCTCATGGAGGAGATCGGAGCCGAAGATGACGGAGCCGAAAGGGGATGTATCGGCTCCGGCGCCAACACGGTCACTGTCCCGAGAAGCTCCGGCTACGAACTCTGGAGGGGAGTTGGAGGAGGAAGTTCAAGGGGGAGAGCAATAGCCGAAGTCTGCTGAGACGGGCTATGGAGCATTTGGGCTAGTGCCTGTGACTTCAACAGCCTGCTTACCACCCTCTCTAAATCGTGGTCAGACAGCCTGGAAGATCTCGAAGATCGGCTCCGATGACTCCGCTCCGACAAAAGAGGAGACCCTGGAGCCGAGTGGATAGACTCCAAAGAAGGGGACCGAGCTCTCTTCCTGGACAAAGCCATCGGAGCCGACGTCCTCTGGGTTCCAGATGGAGCCGAAGGCTTCTCGGCTCCGATACTGGATAATATGTCGGCTCCAGCCGGAGCCGACAAGGCAACAGAAGATTGAGTATCGGAACCGATCGGAACCGACACTACCACCTCAGAAGAAGAAAGATCGTCTCCGGCTGGAGCCGATCTCGACTCCGAAGGAGTCGGAGCCACCGGGGAAGGCTTAGAAGCTGTAGCCTGAACCTTAGGTGGCTTGGAAGGTTTACTAGACCCAGTTTTAGTGGGTGAACCTTCTGGCTTTAGTAAGCCACGGAGGATCAACTTATTCCTCCTCTCCTGCAGGACTCTCTGGCTAAAAGAGTGACATATGGCACAGGAGTCCTGCAGGTGTAAAGGCCCCAGGCAGTAAACACAAGAAGTGTGACCATCTGTCAGAGACATTTTCTGACAGCACGAGTCACACTTCTTGAAGCCTGAGACCTTTCCTTCCTTAGACATAGTCCAAGTAAAAATAACACTCACACACCCCAAACAGTCACACAGTTAATCCCAACAAACACACACACACAGATAGGGATTAAGAAAAGAAGCCTAGGCCTAACTGAAAAAATTAAACTTTACAATAACTAGAAAGTTTTTAACTATATGGGGAAATAGGGTGGGCTGTAGAAACACTACACACTATAATATGGAACAAGGGAGAGACAAAACCCTGACTAAACTGTTTGAAAATTCAAACTTACCTGAGCTGGCAAAAAAGAGACCTCTTCGCAAAGCGGCAAACGAGATCTAAGGTAGTCCCGCCTTGCATCATGGGATATAGGGTTGCCTCGAGCTGGTAAAAGGAGTTCTCAAGCTAAGCAAGTGCCGAGTCGGAGCCGAGGATCGGCTCCGAACCCATCCAGCAAGAATGAAGGCGAGATTGACAACTTAACATTACACATGTAACAAAGAAATAACTTCACTAACAACATTTTCTTTAACACTCAATACTTGCTGAGTGAGGTCTGAGAATCCTTTCCCGTCACAGCTCTGGTGATATGGTTAAGACACTAAAAATTCTAGTAACAAAAGCATACACTTAATTAGAACAATAGATATGGGCACATTGCTAAAACATAGGATAATAACAGAGTACAATTTTGTGCAACAAAGTAAACAGCATATTGCAGCAAATATATTTAGCATGACTACACATTTGTTTTACATATTTATAGAAGCTATATCAATATTATAACTTAAGTAGGCAACTTGATGATAAATGGTTAACTCACACCTGACAGCCTTCTGTTAAGTTGTCAAATTCCTGTGTGTTGCCAGACCAGATAGCAACTAACTGGAACACTTTATAACAGTTACATTTAAATGTGACAATATTTTTTAAATGAAAATGTTTTCCTTATTGTAATTTTAAATCATTTTATCATATTTAAGCTTCTTAACTGCGGCAGTAAATAGCACAATGTCAGCACTGCGATTTAAGTTACAGCGTCACAACAATGCTGTGAACTGTCTGCCTTTAAGCATTTTAGACTTTGCTGAAATGAGGCAGCCCACACAACTAGCGGGAATGGAGTAGAATATCCCATGATCAGTACTGTAGGTACAAAGAAGTGTAACTATGCCTATTAATTAGAAATGCAGTGTAACTTGTTTAATTAAATCTGCATACAAGCTGATATTTTAGGCTGGTGGAACAAAGTATATCAGGTACCATGTTTTTAGAAACTTTGGGTAATTAAGTTATAGTTATGGTAAGAGGTTTTGGGGATCTACTATATGTGCTACTGTAACATTAGCTCACCACACTTCCCAACTGCCATTCATTCATGTTGGTAAGTGCCCTAACTCCCACTAACTTGATCCCATGATTTAACGAGAGATTAACTATCCCATCCAGAACTGTGACCCAGACCTTAAAAAATCCCACCCAATCCCTGCAACTAAATTCCTGTCTGCCCTCTAAATCTAAAATCCCCTTCCCCTCCGTAACCCTAATACTCCAGTAATTCCTTAAACCTAAAATCCCCCTCACATCTCAAATGCTAATCTTTCGATCCTACTCTAAACCTAAAATCCCCCTCCCCTGCAGTCCTAACAGCACCTAACCAGGTATCTTTCTGACTTACCCGGTCCATGAAAAGTGGTAGTTTTCTTCTGATATCCAGATTCAAACAAATGATTAATTTTGGAACACACACACATACACACACACACACACACACACACACACACACACACACACACACACATGAGTAATATATATAAACACACACACCACATATCCTATGATGTCACTTGATGAACTAGTGTTCCATCCATGAAAAGTTCTCTATCCCCACTGCTTTCTACAAGGGGCTCCAGCTCTCCCATACCCTGAATAAGGAAAAAGTGGGCATAAAAAAATTAATGAATATACAAATAAAAAGAATCACAGCTATAATTCTTAAAGTTTTTGGTGTTACTTAATATTACAGTGACAACAGACCACACTCACAAATCAGGGCAAACAATAAAATGTAATCAAAGCTGGTTTTCTCGCAGCTATAATGTTGTTAGTTATAGGCATATAGAGTTGACACTTTGGGCATCCTTAATCATTTATGAAAGACTCTCAAACTACCAAAAATAAGGATATTGTCCATGCAGTGTATACAACTACACCAAGGGTGTACAAGGCAATACCCTTTGTACGCTACTGAGTACATTTTTTTTCTGAACGTCACATTAATATGGCTTTTTTTCAGGTCATGTTCTGTCTGGAAATGTCTAAATGAATGCTTCCAATAACAGATGCAATATTATTAATCTAAAAATAAGATCTTTAATAATTTTAGGGGAAATAGCCAAAAATGTTACTTATATTTATTAATTGCTTGGAGGACAGGATTTTCAGAGATGTATCCATTTTTAAGTGAAGGTAGCACTAAGAACATGTGAGTACAAAATGGGATTTTCTTGCTAAACCCCCAGTATCTGTCTGCTTGGGATGGCATGATTGACAGACCTCAATGCTTTACCAGAGATGGCCTATAGTGCCTTTTTTAGGTGGTGTTCCAAAGACCAAATTACCACCGTAACAGCTACAAACAAATGCAATCTGAGGGTCATGCTGTTCAATACTAGAAGTTTAAATCTCAAAATGCACTCACTCGAATCACTCCTTAAAATGGATAACATCAGCAATTGTGCTGTAACAGAGACTTGGTTCAAGGCAGCAGAAAGCACCCCTGCACTACCAGGCTATAACTCATGCCACACCTTTCTGCCCCAGAACTTGGACCAAAGCTCCAAATGTGGTGGTGTTTCTATATTCATAAAGGATGTGCACACCTCCAGACTGGTAGCCCAACATAACGCATCAGAGATACTTCAGGTGCAGCTACCATTTGGTAAGACAGTGATTCAGGTCATAGCCTGTTATAGGTCCCCAACCATGTCCCAAGACACTCATTCCATGTTCCAAAGCACCCAGGAGAATATTAGGGTCCAACCTAACACACTCATACTGGGCAACTTCAACTACCCCTCCATTAACTGGGAAAACTACTCATGGACCAATACACTTACCCGTTTCCTGGAATTCATTAATCCAATCCCCTGGACCAGCTCGTTCTTACCCCCACTAGAGGTAGCAACATCCTTGACCTGGCCATTACTAACATGGGCGATCATTGCTCTAAGCAATAGTCAACTCCTCCCTGGTTAGATCTGACCACAAACTAATCAACTTGGAAATCCACATCCTTCCCACCCCCGCAAAGGTAACCACCATGAAAAACTTCTCCAGAGCTAACTTTGGGCTCTTAAGAACAGAGGTGGCTAACTTCACGGCACCCATGCAAATGGAGAATAGTTGCATGACCATCGAATTATACACCAATGCACTGTATGAACACGTACACAAATCCATATCTCTCGCCATACCCAATAGAACCAAGACGCTCTCCTCCAAAAAAAAGGAAGCCAAACTGGTGGTCCCCTGCCATAAACTAACTCTACAACAGAAGGAGGAAACTGATGTGGAATAAGGTGAAATCCCAAGACTGGAAAGGCTCCCTTATCAGCCTCAACAAAAAGTTTAGATCCCTCATCAAATCCTCTAAAGCTAGCTATGAAAACAGAATTGCAGCAGATAGTAAAGACAACCACAAGGCCTTCTATAGTTATGTAAAGAACCTCCACGCCAATACCCAGATTTGCTCTGAACTACTGCACAATGGTACCTCCTATACTGAGCCAACAGATATTGCCAATATACTGGCCGACAGATTCATTGCCAACTTTACCCATCCCCCCCCCCCAAAGGACCAATCACAATACCAGTAAATTGCCAGGCACCAAGTATTACTGCTGCACAGGTTAAAACAGCACTGTCCAAGACCAAGAATACAGCTTTTATGGGACCTGACAGTATCCCTGGCTGTATTCTACATGAACTACAGAGAGAACCGGCACCTCATCTGTGTGCTCTGTTCAATCACAGCCTCACCTCAGGCTTTGTCCTTACCGAAAGGCGCAATTCTATAGTCATCCCTCTCCACAAAGGAGGAGCGACTACAGACCCTGGGAACTATCGCCCCATTAACCTGACAAGTCTGATATGCAAAGCTATGGAATGCATCATCATGGACCTAATAAACAAGGACATAGGGAATCTCCAAACTCTGGATCCCACACAGTTTGATTTTGTGATGGGAAGATCATGCCTGGTCAACTTGGTCAACTTCTTTGAGTCAGTCACCAGAACTGTGGATGAAGGCAAGGTGGTTCATACAGCCTACCTTGATCTGACCAAGGCCTTTGATACCATTCCTAATTCAGGAATCATAGAAAAACTCATTAAGCTAGGCATCAACCACTATATCACTAGGTTGGTTGCAAACTGGCTCTCAAATAGAACCCACAGTGTGAAAGTAGCTAACTTCAATTCAGACTGCTGACCAGTCACGAGTGCAGTCCCACAGGGATCTGTCCTGGGTATTCTAATGTTTGGTATCTACTTCTCAGAAGGCCAGTCCAACTAGAAGGGACTCTGGCTGACAAATTTCGCAGACGATTGCAAGTTGAGAGCCATTATTAACTCCCCAAGTGATGTTGACATCTTACAGAAAGGCCTCACTGAGACCAGCGAATGGTGTCAGAACCATGGTCTTAAGCTCAATGCCAAAAAATGTGTCGTCATCTGCTTTGGGAAAAACCCAGTTCCCATGAACAACAACATCGATGGTAGTCCACTGAACACAGAAGCCGTTATAAGAGATCTGGGAACACAGGCTGACAGCAACCTCTCTTTTGACCACCACACTGCCACTCTGGTCAGAAAGTCCTTCTATGTAGCACATCTCATTATTAAGGGTTTTGCATCCAGGAAGAAAGAGGTCATTGTCTCCCTCTACTCTTCCCTCATTAGGCCAATCATCGAGTACAATGCCCCATTTGGCATGCACCTCACTAGACACCTGCAACAACTGGAGAGGTGGCAAAAGTACCTCATAAAGAGGATCCTAGGCCTTAAACACTTGTCCTATATGGACAGACTCAAAAAATTCCAACTATTTTCTGTCTTATATCGCCTACTTAGAGGCGACCTCTGCTTGACTTACAAAGACATGTCTTACCAGCTCTGTTAGAAATGCTACATCTAAAGAAATCCCAATCCCTCCACACCACACACTCCAGAGACCTCAACCTCATTACCACAATCAACAGAACATGCTGGAGGGACAGGTTCATAACCCAGAGACTGCCCATGCTATGGAACAGACTTCCCATACATGTCAAACAGAGCATCTCACTGGACCTCTTCAAGAGAAATCTTGATGAGTGGATGGAAATAGAAAATTCACCCCAGGGATCACTCCAGTGGCTCTACTCGACAGAGGCACTGGAAACTAAGGTTGGGTGGCACGATGCCAGGGTAATCCTATAGGCTAGGCTTGTAAAGGCTCCAGGGCCATGAGCCTAGTACACACCTATGAACCTATGAACTACACATTCTGGATTCTGGCTTTGTAGAATTAAATACTCATAGAAGCTGAATTATGTAAAGTTGGCCTGCCTGAACTCCTACATACTGGTAAACTATGATAACATGATATTGTTCAAAAACAAACATAGAAATAAAGCACTTGAAAATAAAAAAAAAATCATGAAGCCAGTTGACTGATTCAAAATCTATACTGTATAACTCATAGTATGGTAAGATTCTTTTAGGCCAAACTCTGGTGAACTCTCCTGGTTTGCACTTCTACAGGAAGATAAGGGGGCAAAAGAATCGGTATGTAAGTATTATCTAGCATACTGTCTTAGTTTCACATCCAAAACAAAATGCTGAATTTCCAGCAAAATAAAACAGGCATTTCTAACATAAAACAGCAATTAGTAGCAAAACACCAAGGGGCACAGCTTCCTTTTCTTCAGTGCCTATCACTTAGTTTCTAATACACAAGGATTTTTTTTTCATGTAAGCAACAGGGGCAACACAGTGGCACAGAGGATAGAGCTGTCACCTCACAGTAAATCTTTCATCAGTTCAATCCTCAGGCAGTGTGCCTTTTGTGTAGTGTCTGCGTGTCCTCCCTGAGTTCACATGTGTTTCTTCTGGATGCTCCAGTTTCCTCCCACAATCAGAAGACATGCAGTAGATGGGTTGCACACTCTAAACTAGACTACCGAGGCAAGGCTATTCACCCAGCAGTGTAAACCTTGGCTGTAGATGACTGCCACTGTTGAAGTGACACTCTGACCCCGTGTGCAGAAAGGGGGAAAATGGGGTTGTGGATAGATGGAATGGTCAGTCAGCAGTGCAATGATATGCAAAATGCATACAGGACGCATTAACGCATTACAAAATGTGTGGCCACAGCATTTGCCAAGCAACAAAAAAGGAAAACACATTTAACACTGCCCATTTTCAAACACATTCATGAAAATTTGCACTTTTATTGTTATTAAACATGAGAAGTTATTATCATTTTTTTAATATAGATGCATATGATCCTCCCTTTATTTACTGCAAACAATCAAAGCAGTCTGGAAGAATTTTTTGTTTGTTGAGTTGCTGGATGAAAAAAGTGTAGATACTTAAATGTGCCTTAAGATTTAACAGACAAGTTTACCAGACAATGGAAACATGATCATACTTTGATCTGTAAGCTCACAGGTAGTTATGATCCTGAGAGACCCTCTTTATTTAATATTTCTGACTGGTTCTAGAAATTCCATTTAAACAAAATGGAAGTAACGTCCAGGAAATGCTATCATACTGCATGCCAGCTAGTCATTTTTAGCTAAGAAGCAAGGACTTACAGTTGAGAAAAAGCAATCATTTTTCTTTTAAGTCTTTGCTAAGTGAGTTAGGGTTGCTGCTTCCTATCACTGTTGAGATGAGAGCAGAAGGGAGGTTAAGCAAGTTTTTCACAGCCACATAGCATGGAAATGAAGGTGGAGGACTGGTGGACAAAGGTCATTTATAACCTTTTTTTTTCCATATCATGGGGATGCACTCTGAGCTGTAGCTATGTATCATAGAACTCAAACAGCTGCATAGTGACCTAAGGGCCTGAGGTATTACTTACAAGTTCACATAACACACTTAGTAATGTCACCTAGATCTCTCAGGCATCCATATAAGGAACAAGTGATTTATATATAGGGTCAGGTATCAAGCTTATGACCTAGTCACTTCAGAAAGCTTGTTTGCTTTAACCATGTTATTTTCTTCTTGCTGTGTTTTTATCAACATTATTTTTGAAGGAAGGTAATGAATGATTTGCATAAGGAAGCTTGTTCGATAAACCACATGAGTTGATCTGTCTTTAACAAAATGCAGTTTGAATATAATGACCCTGAACATGTTTTCAATGAAAATCATTACAAGTTTTAATAATTTATTTAAATTTGTCAATCAGATTGTTAGGGAGGACTCTGACAAGCCAGCAGGAGGAGATGTAAGTGAGTAGTCATGCCATCATACCTAATTCTGAAGGACTAAGGTGAACCAGTCAACTACGGGTCTATATTAGATCAGCGAATGCTTAAACAAGCGAACGCTGATTGATCGACCTTATTTAAGCGAATGGTCAAAATATCGAAGCGACAGAAACCCAAATGTTTTCCTAGGGAAATAATTCTGTTGTCCATTTCTGTTGCTTCGGTATTTTCAGTGCTGTGGTGGAAAGTTACGGGTCGGATTCAGGTAAGTGTGCGATTGTGTGGATGTGAGTGTTAGGGTGGGTTAGGTGAGTTAGGGTTAGGGCGAGGGTTAGGTATGTGTGCGATTGTGTGGACGTGAGGGTTAGAGCGGGTTTAGGTGAGTTAGGGTTAGGGAGCGGGTAAGGTGAGTGTGCGATAGTGACGGACCTTAGGGTTAGGGTTTGGGTTAAGGTAAGTGGATAGTTAGTGGTGTGTGCATAGTTTAGTGTAGGGTTGGTGTCAGAATTTAGGAGTATGTGTGTGGATTTATGTTTGTTTGGTGTGCTTGTGTTGTGTGTATGTGTTTGGAATCAGCAATTTTTTTCCCTAGGAAAAAAATCGCTGATCTGACAGTTTGAGATTGTAAGCTGTTGCTTACATAAGGTCGATCAATCAGCCTTCACTTGTTTAAGCGTTTGCTGATCTAATACAGACCCGTCAACTACTGCAGTGACCATAAGTGAAGTACAATACAGTAACATAAAAGGACAAGAAATGTGAATGGATCCACCAAACAGAAAGATTAAGATTTATTTAGAAAGTTCACAAGCATTAATGGACCACCCCTATAGGTCCCATTTGGTTTTGTGCTGGCCTGAGTTAAAAGAGTTTTAGAGTTAGGCACACAAAAAAAACTCAACTATATGGTTGCCTGGGTGATGTGTCTTACTGTAGTTCAGTTCAGGTGATCACAGTGGGAAGAACTAACAATCAGAAGGAATGAGTGAATAAAATGATGTGGAAACATATATGGCCAGAAAGGAATGTAAAACTTCATTTATATTATGAGGCGCAGATACCACATTAGGTAAAATCATAATGATAGAAATTTATGTTAATGTGAGTTAAATAATCAACAGTATATCGTTTGAATGTAATCTTTTCAGTCATAACTCAGGCATCAAGGTACAAAGAATACAAAATATGTATAGTACACATTAGTAACGGTTATAGAGCATTGAGTTAGTTAATATATCACAGTGCTAAGTTGTTGTTGTTGTTGCGTCTTTCGGCTTTTCCCGGTTAGCGGTCGCCACAGTGGAACTCCGGTCCGCGAATGATTGGCAGTAGATTTTTACGTGCCAAGTTGCCAGTTCAATATCACAGTGCTAAGTGAATTGTTTATTTACATATTTACAATAATATTTGATGATATACAGGTGGTTGCCATGCTTCTGTACCACATGTAGTAGAACTGAAATCTTAAGGTTAATATTACGGAGATATTTAGCCCTTCTATTGAAGGCAGGTCAACTATATGCATCATTAAAGGTGAGTTAGAGCACTCTTCCAAAAAAAAAAACAAAAAAAAACAAACTTGGTTGCTTTCATGATTTCCTAGGGAAGTGGTTTCAAGTTGCAAGCACCAACTACAGAAGCTTTTCTTAACAAGAGCCTGAGAGAATTTTGCTCTTTGCAGAGTAAGTGTGTTATTAGCTCCATCCCTAAAGTAATAGGAAGGATACATAAAACGATATATTTGAGTGAGAAGCAGCATCACCACACCTCTTGACCTCTTAGAGCAGGAAATCTGCACAAACCAATAAATAAAAGCAGGGCAAATGCCCAAAAAATGGGATGTTTTTTTAAAAATTGCTCTTACAAACTTAGAAAGTTGATAGAATAAGAAGTTTTGCATTAGCATGAATTTTCTGAAGGGCATAAAGTCAGAAACTCAAACTTCTGTCATTATTTTCTAACTTCAGTCTTGAATGATTTGCCAATAATTTGCCAGAAAAGTACAATTTTATGAAAAACAGACCAAAAATATGAGGCAAAGATCTAGACATTCTGCGAAAATCTGTACAGCTGAGATGTATGAGCAGTACCGATTGTAGAGCAATTAGTTGAATGCTGAAAGAAGGAAAGAGACTTGGGCTGTGGCTGATAGCCGGTTAGACTTTTTTTTTCTTTGAGTAGGAAGCAATGATGTTTATGCCTGGGCAAAGATTAATGAACTTCTGTATTTTCATTATGGTTGTTTGCATAATGTAAGTATTGATGCCAGAATTTAATGCAGTTATTGGTAGGGCATATGCGATGGTAGGGATTGGCCATTAATTCCAGGGCTCTTCATGATGTCTCTTTGAGGTGGCAGGAGATACTAGAGCAGATTTTTTGTCTTTTGGAGACTTTGCTGTTTATATAACTTGTAAATGAAGTAGATGTTATGAGATGGGTTAGTTTACCTAAAATGAGTTGAATCTCCCTACTACAAATTAAGTTTCTCTGTTATTGTGAAGGATAAACCAAAAACCATAAAAAGAAAATAAGTATTTTTTTGCAGTAGAATAAGCCTTCCATCATTCCAAGCTTGCATTATTCACACCGCCCTGATAAATGCCAACGCCATGATTAAAAAGCAGTAGGATAAAATGAAAACCCCACTACAGTGTACGCCACGATCAGAAAGCAGTGGGATAAAATGAAAAACCCACTAAAGTGTACTGCTGCATCATGCAGTACAAGTCCATAAGGTTTCAACACACTGTGATTAAAGTAAATTGGGTAAAAGCCATTTGTTTAACTACATGGAGTGTAGACAAGCCAGTAGGGGCAATCAGTAGACCAACATATTTATACAGTTGTACACAATCTATTTTTCTTTTTATTGACTGGGTCAGTTAAGTTTATCACATATTGAATATAAACTTCAAATTAGTGCCAAAAAGCTTACTTGCATTTTGTTACTTTTAGTGTAAGACTACTTGCTGTAAACCAGTTATGAATATTGCAACTGCTTTTCAATGTCAAGGGCGGAAGTAAAACAACTCTGAAGTATTGTGGTAGAAGTAAATGGCTTTGGGTGGAACAGTAGAAGCTATACCTTTTCTAAAGAGTGAAAGGAGCAAAGGGACATAGCACAAAATACTAAAAGGAAAACATGTTGTGAGGGTTCTAAGGTCAGTGACACTGATGCCATTTTGTGTACTGAAAGTTCTTTTACTACAGCAGTTTCTTAGCCAGTTCAATATGTTAGGGATGGTTAATATTCAAGAGTCCAAGGTTTTGTACTAGAATTTTATGATCAATACACTCAAAAGCAGTTTTCAGGTCAATGAAATGTCTACTTGTTTTACATGCTGACATACATTTTTATTAGTAGTGGAATAAATGGCTGCTCAGGATATTATAAACTGTTCTATATCTGTGAAGGGGGTTGTGATCAGTTCATAGTTGTTAAGGTGCTCAAAAACAGTTTATTTAACTGAAGTGGCAGAAAATCTAGAACTGGTATAATCTAACTGGCGTCATTTAATGCTGATATTAAGCACCACTATGTTGAAGGCACAATTTTAGTGCAGATGGTGAGCCTCAGTCCTGAAGGGTAAGCATAATAGACCATTTTAATTTTTTTTATGTAATTTATTAATGTGAATTATTATAATCTCTTTTCAGATATAATCCAGAACATAATGGCAAGGGAAAATGCAATACATGTTGACACTTTGGAATACCCATTCAGAAAGCATGAGTAAAGGATCTCCGAGGACACATGAGTACATGAGGAAAACCCACACAGCTGCACGTAGGACATGCAAAACTGCACATGCTCAGTGACGAGATCAGGACTGAACCCTGTGAGAGAGAAATACTAACCAATGGCTGAAAGCCAAATCCGTAATCTATGACATGCCAGTTTCCCTAATACTATTCCACCATCCTTGGTACATTCTTTAACAAGCCACAGCAAAGTGTGGCATTCCTGAACAAAATCATCTATGGTACATATGTGAACAAATGGGCCTTAGTATCCTTAATCACTTGGCAAATTTGAGCTAGTAAACTTCCAAATATTGCTAGTAAAAAGAAAACTGATCAAGAGATACATCAGTTCACCTCTCTGATACATCACTTCATGAAACTATTCCTTTCAAAAATGCCAATATCACACCTATGAGGTGCATGGACTACCTGGGTTAGCAACCTGTTTATTCCTTAGGTAATGGTAAATCTAGTCACTGATTAGCTGGTCTCTAAATTCACCGAACAACAATTACAGTCAGAAGGACACACACACACACACACACACACACACACACACACACACACACACACAAACAAAATTAATATGCCTTGCTTTTTCATTTAGGTATGTCCTTGACTCATTTGGAGGACTTAGCATTACAATTTGCTCTGGCCACCAAATGGTATAAAACAGCTACAAAACTGACATGCCTTTTTCAGCAAAAGTTTTTTTTCATAATTAAATCCCAGTCTTTTTTACCATTCCTTTTTTATCATGTTGTTTTCTCCATTTAATTACGAGGGTAGTACTCTAAACTATTGCTTGATTCAAGAATTTCTGGAGAGTGTTTATACATTTTTAACCATTTACTCATGTTTTCTTCCATCTCCCAAATCTTAAAAATCTCAAATATAATAGGTACATGACATTAAAAGGTCACAGAGACATTTCTATTCAAAAGTATCTCAATATTTCATGCAAACCCAACACAATGTACACAAAGGAGGATAAATAATAGCATAAAAACAGAACATAAAATGAGAAAGTCTTGTTTTATTTACATAATGTAATACAGGGATCATTCTACTCCAGAGAAAATGCATGCATCTCTTTGTTTAGTTATTTACATATGTATATTAGTTTGTATTTATATTTTCTTTATGATGTTCAGATGTGTTTTAACCCATTTTTGGTGAAGATCTACAAAACAAAAAGACTCACAAAGCTATAAAATGCTCTAGGGACTTCACAATCCATGATTTATAAAAGAAAGTACAGTTGTGTAAGAACTTACCCTAATGATAGATGTCCTTCTCTTCACTGTTGCAGTATTCCTTATAATTGATATCCCCTGGCAAGGGCGGCCTGACGTCTGGCCTTTAGGTTGCTTAAGGTATGCTCTATGTCACATGCATGCTCCTCATGTACAATGTAGGGCATAAAGGTGACATCCGGATGTACCATCCTCAGAACTGAGACCCCAGTAGGAGCACCAGTCCAAGGAGTAGAGAGGTAATCAGTACATCCAGAAGAGAAAAGAACCAGTGGGAGGAGGGAGGGAGTAAATACTGCAACAGTGAAGAGAGGGACATCTACCATTATGGCAAGTTCTTATACAAGTGTACTATGTCCTTCCATTTCACTGTTGCAGTATTACTTACAATAGGGAGAGTACAAAAGCTCAGGAAGAAGAAAGGGAGGAGGAAGGACCAGCAGATTTCTGTAGGAACTCATGAAAAATGGCCCTAGTAAAGCCAGCTCTAGCACTGGATATCACATCCATCCTATAATGCTTGGTAAATGTACGCACAGAACTCCCCGTAGCTGCCCCAAGAGAATTAGTGTCCACACCCTTGAAAAAAGCAGCAGAAGAAGCCACAGCCATAGTAGAATGAGCCTTAACAGAAGAAGAAATGCTCTTGCCATGAAAGGAATAGCAAAAAAGAAATGGGTTTAGAAATCCAAGAAGAAATACTTTGCTTGGAAACAGACAATCCTAAGGATCTAGGATGAAAGGAAACAGAGATGATCAGATTTGCAAAAAGTCTTAGTCTTATCCAAATAAAATCTGAGCTGTCTATGCAGATCCAAGGTGTATCGCACCTTCTCACTAGCAGATTGTGGAGAAAGGAAAAAGTGGGCAAATGACTACACTGATTAAGAGACAACTCATTTACCTCCTTGGGCATAAAAGCAGAATTAATACGAAGGGAAACCATGTCCTTATGGAAAACTAAAAAAGGATGAACATCCATAAGGGCTTGAAGCTCAGCCACCCATCTGTCAGAAGTGAGAGCTAATAAAAGTACAGATTTCCGAGAACAATGCTGTAAGGAAGCTGAAGCCACAGGCTCACATGGAGCCTGGGTCATTTTTATAAAACAAAATTAATATCCGAGGGAGGAGGGACAGGCTTCCTGGTAGGTCTAATGTGAAGGACACCTTTAAGAAACTGTTTAGCTTCAAATCTTGAAGCTAAAGGAGGTGATAAAGGCAGATAAGCAGAAATAGCTGATAAGTGGGCCTTAACAGAGGAATAAGCCAACACAGCATTGAGCAGTTCATAAGGATAAGCTAGAACCACAAGAACATTCACAGAAAGTGGATCCAAGTTACGAGAAAGACACCAAACAGGAATCATCTTCCATTTGGATAATTAGGATTTCCTAGTTGTGGGCTTCCTGGCCTCCTGCAGGACCCTAAGCAGATCGTCAGAAAATAAAGGTGTATGTATGGAATCAAAATCCTGCCACTCACAGTGTCAGCTGAAGAGTGGACAGGTGGTGATGGATGAGAGATCCCTTGTCTTGTGTAAGTAGGTCCACCCTGTGAGGTAAGTTGTGATGACTGCCCTTGGCTAAAAGCAAAAGGGGGAACCAATGCTGTCTGGGCCAAAAGGGAGTCACTAGCAAGATTTTGGGTGCATCCTGTTGAATTTTGAACAGGGCTTTTGGTATGAGAAGAAGGGGAGGGAAGGCATAAAGAAATATCCCCTTCCAGGAAAAAGGCAGGGTGTCCACCTTCCAGACCACAGGAGCTGGGACTTTGGTGCAAAAAAGAGGAAGTTGTTTGTTCAAAGTTGAGGCAAAAAGATCCACTTCAGGAGTACCCCACTGGTGGTCAATGTCCAGAAACACATCCCTGTCAAACATTCACTCATGGAATTGCTCAGACAGTCTGCCACAATGCTGTGACCTGATGGAATGTAAACTGCCTAAAGTATCAGACAATACTGGATAGCTAGTTCCCACACTAGAAGTGCCAGCCAGCATAGGGGATAAGAACTCATCCCCCTTGCTTGTTGACATATCACATCACTGTGGTATTGTCTGTAAACACCTTGAAAGGCCCTGTGGAGACTACAGGGTGAAATACTTGAAAAGCCAGCAGAAGAGCTCTCATCTCTTTGACATTGATGTGGTCTTTCCTTTATTGAGGCAACCAAGGACCTTGCACCTTTAGAGAGCCAAAGTATGCTCCCCAACCCATGTCTGAAGCATCTGTGAACAGTTCCTGGAAGAGAAGCGGGGTAGAACCGGGACGCCCGGATGGAGAGCCACCTGCTAAATCCACCACTGAAATTCCATCTTGAGGCATGGAAAAAGAGCTAAGAAGTCAAGGGGATGAGAATGTTGAAGCCAAACTGACTTTAGAAACTAATGTAATTTTCTCATGTGGAGTTTGGTAAAAGGCAGCATAGGCATGATGGAGGCCATATAACCTAGAGGTCTCAGAAACTCCCTGGCTGTGATTGAGACCAGATGAAGAAGGGGTTGAAAGAAGGAAATGAGAGTCAATACCATGGGAGGAGGAGCAGATGCCAGTATTGGAACAGTCTGGTTCCTGTACTCCAGAAAAACATGATCCTGTGAAGGAGTCAGAAAGGACTTATGGAAATTTATAGTGAACCCCAGGCTTTGAAAGAGAGAAATGGCAAAGACCTGTACTCCCCTTAGACTGCAAAAAGCAGTCACAGGAGTAAGGCATTTGGTGAATACCCTTGAGGCAGCAGAAAGGCCAAAGGGCAAAGCAGGGAACAGAAAATGAGAGGGAGCAACAGACAAATGTAAAAACTTCCTGAAAAAGGGGGGAATAGGGATATGGAGGTAAGCATCCTAGAGATCCAGAGACACTAGAAAAAGCATGAGGAAGCAGTAAAGAGAAAAAAGTCTGAAGGGACAACGTCCAAAAGGAAGGAACCATCAGAAAGGTGTTTAGATGACACAGATCCACAGTGGGCCTCCAAGTGCCTTCTTTTCTGGGGGCCAATAACATTCTGGAGTAATAACTCCTACCCATTTGAAAAACAAACTGCCTGAATAGTTCTCTGAGACAAAAGATTCTGAAGCTCCTGTGGAAAAAAATGCCAACTGTTCCTGAGGGGGCTGAGGAATACCCATGAAAGGGGGTCAAATTTCCAGACCATGTAGTATCCTAGGTAGATAATGGACAGAATCCAGGAACCCTGAGTAATCTTTAATCTAACTGGAAGGGATAGGAAAAGAAGAAAAGAAAGATGAATGTGGGTGAGAAAAACAGGATAGTCAGATAGCACCTAGTTCATCAGGAAATTTCTGTGTCACAAAAGTTTGGTTAAGTTTAGCAGGAGGAGCCCTTTTTCCATACTTTTTACCCTTGGGAGGACGAGACTGCCTACAAACAAAGGCTAACTTATATGGGTAATTCCTTTGAAACTAGGCACAGGAGAAACAAAAATATGTTTCGGTTCCTGTAAAGCCTTACCCTTATCCTGAACAGACTTGAACAAATCAGCAGCAGCTGCACCAAATAAGTGTTTGTTATCCATATGGGCATCCATCAACTTAGCCTTAATATCATCAAGCAAAGCTTGAAGCCGAAGCCAGGAATATCTCCTCATTACAGAATCAAAAGCAGTAGCTCTAGAAGAAGCATCTGTTGCATCATAACTGCACTTAATAGAATGGCGAGCCACTTGAGAAGTCCATAACAAGGAGAAAACAGAAATCTAACCCTCAGAATCAGGAAGGTCAGAAATTACCTGACAGGCCTGAGAAAGAACAGCCAAAATATATCTTGACATATAGGTTTGATAATTGACAGCCCCAAAAGTATGGGTAGCGGAGCTATATACCTTCTTACCTAGCCTTTCGATTGTTCTGCTGTCTTTATCTAAAGGAAGTAACTTTGTAGAAGGCAGCAACTGAGATGGCTTGTCAGATGCCACAGACAACACAGAAGGGTCAGCAGAAGGAAATTTATAGAGAAATTTGCAATCCTCAGGCACCCAGTAAAACCTATCAGGTTGTTTGGAGACAGGGGGCTGGGAATCTGGAACCTGAGATGCAGTAGAAAACGCATCCAAAAAGGCAGCCAAAACAGGAGGGACAGCAGACGGTCTAGGTGAGTCCATCTGTAGAAGCTTATAATACCCTTTCTGAACCTCAGAAATCTCGCCACAATCCCACTTAAAAATTACCTCATTCTTGAAATTGTGCCCCCAAAGGAAATCTCTTCAAAAGGAGAATCAAGACTAGTGATCTCCTCTTCCTCAGAACCATAGTCTAAGGGAGAAGGAATCTGGGAAGAATAAGCAAGAGATTCCTTATCTGAGTCCCCCCCTCCTCAGAGGAATCCTGTTCCCTGGGTCTTTTGAGGGGATTAAAGGACCACGGTGATGATAAAGGCATTAAGCAATCCCTGAGTGAAATACTGCCATTCACTCTGAGAATCCTTAGGAGGAGGAGAAACATGTTTTGTTTCTCTTTCACTGGGACAGCCACCTTATAGAATTTAGAAGGCTCAGAACCCAGAAGGCATTCTACAGTGGTAGTCAGTTTTTCCTCCCTAACCAAAATCTGAGGAACACCCATAGGCCTTTCGGTAATAATCAGCCACATCCCCCTGAACATCCAAAGTGGACAACTGTAAGGCCTCCAGGATGTGCATGGTGTGAGGTCGGATCCATGCCTGCCTCTAAAGCAGTCATGACAGAGGAATCCAATGACAGAGCAGGGTGATCCCCTGGGCTTTTACTAGCTTCGGGAGAGACATCTGGTGGAGGCAGTACAGCAGAAGAATCAAACCTAGATTTCTTGGCCGCCTTCTTCACACATGGTTGACCCTCAGAGTGGGAAGTTCCTTCCATGATGTCTTTCGCTAAAAGCTTAAGAAGTTGGTTCTCTAAGTATAAGATCATAGAGGAATGCCAACCATGCAGAGTCTTTGGGATGAAAGCATGACAAATGGAACAGGACATATGGTCATGGGACAAACTGAAACAAAATGAGCACTGGTCATGACGATCTTTATGGTGAATGTGTCTCCTGCACTGGCACTTACTGGATGACATGAACCCCTCAAGCAACAACACAAAAAGAAAAGGATGAGAGCAAAAGCCCCAACAGGGCACTTTTCTGAAAACGGCATGGTGAACCAGCAAACAAAGTGGGTGTTCAGACCAATGAACAAAAGATGGTGTTTGGACTGGCTTCAAAGAAATTCTAAGGAGAGTATGTCCAGACATTACCTTTGTGCCCTACACTGTATATGGAGAGCATACATGTGATGTATGGCATACCTTAAGCAACCTAAAGGCTTTGGTATACTGGCTGTATGTCAGGCTGCCCTTGGCAGGGGATCCCAATTGTAAGGAATACTGTAACAGTGAAATGGAAGGACATCAAAAATGATCAAAAAACCTGAGATCTAGGAAGATAATTTGATGTCTAGAGTAACAGACCCATTTCTGTGTCCTGGCCTCAAATCTAGCCACATGCAGAACTAAAGTCCATTCAAATATTTAAAACCAGTATTCCTCATCTTTCATTATCCTTCTCAATAGACGGAGTTTTATGGAGAAAAGCACTGATGCATTAGCACAATCAGAATTCAGTATACATTCATTTTTTTCAAAAAAGTATAATGGCTGACCTACAGACTGTAGATATAGACAGCTAGACAGAGATTAAATTGCTCTTTGATGTAGTTAAACTGCAGAATACCATAAAATTAATTACCTCCATTTCTGTATTTTATTTTATATTCAAAAACCAGTGCCATCTGGGAGATTTTGTATTCTTAAGGTGATAACAGTACTGGATTATGTACATAGCCATGTTGAAACACATTTCACACAGGACATTTTTACTCATGCTGTCTATACCATGTCTTAACAATATGGCTGGAAATGCTAATAGCTGTTAAGGACAGCACTGCAGCCATCTGTACAGTTCAGCAGAAGATCTCTTTAAATCTTTCTTCAGTCCTTTGTCTCTAAATATCTGTAGGCCAGTGTTGTATCCTAAATTCATAAACTCCTAAATGGCTAATGCCCAAATGATGAGCAGCATTATTTTAGATTAGATCATTAAAGTTCCTCAGTTTCTAAAATGTCTGATTCTTCTCCCTCCAGCTGTTTCTTGATTACCTACTAATGTATTTAGTTTGTTTGTTTTTTGTTTTTGTTTTTTGTTTTTTGTTTTTTTTTTGTCTAAATTAGTTCCCTCTCATGTTTTTTTCTAACTAAATTAAAAATATATACACAAGGGCCTGAATGAGCCTGAGTTAAGAAAAAAAGTAATGTGCTCACCATAACGTTACATTTGTTTTGTCCATTTTTATTCTTAATCAGCAATGGTACTAAAGAAAATACAGAGTTCACAGTAAAAATCCATCAGTTGAGGAATGAATGAAAAGGACAACATCAAATTTATTGAATTATCTGTCATACTTTTTTTGCCTAAATCACTTCCCTCTCATGTTTTTTTTTAATTAAATTAAGAAAAGATAGATAAGGGCTAGAATTAACTACTGGATTATCTGGCACACTTCCAATTTCCATGTTTTCCTTGGGTCCAAAACTTTAGTGTATAATTTACTTTTCCTTAACTGCTTTTTACTTATCATCTTCTTCAACTAACCCCTTTACAAATGCTACAACTTTGCCTCAAGATCAGGGCAACACTCTTACATTATTGCAACAATTGGTAAAACACAACGAATGTATTTCAACACCAAGATATCACCAATAAGTGAACAAAAACGTCCGTGCTTTTCTTAAAAGTAAAACAATTTATTCCATAAATAACACAGAAACGTTAAGAGCTTTCACCCACCATAATGTGGGCTTCTTCAGAACACTTACATTATACCATACAGACACCTTCAAATGGCTCCATGCCAACCCCACAAGCTTGTTAAAACAAAATGGAATTTTTAGTTCAATATGACTATGCCAAATGGACCAAGTCAGGAAATCGTTGTCCCCAACTCAACTACCAATTGATAATGTACAAACTATAAAATTAATAAGATTAACTGTAAACAACACGGTTTAGTTACAGAACCAGATTCCTTTTTTAAAATGAATAAACTACGAACTGCAAATATACTGCCATTTTACTGTGTCCTAAAGGCACACATCTGCTACATACATTCTTAAATAAAAACTCTGTTTAGTAACTCTGTTAGCATTAGAAATAATTATATATCCCCAAATCCTTGTGAATAGTTTAGTTTTCATTTTTATATCTCTTCAGCCTTAGCAGCACTGACATGATTTCAAAGAGATGGATGGCTTCCTGTAATATTTAAGTTATACTTCTTTAATAACTATGCTTAACCTTTTTTGTAAATATATTTATTAAAATTTTCATAAATAATAAAAATAAACTGCAAAGAGATTAAAAACAAATATTAAAATGCAAACATTCTAAAAATACAAATAATTAAGAGAAAAAAGTGAAAAGAAAGAAAACAACTATGCTTTCACTTTCTAAATTTGCATTAATTGTTCTACCTTTTCCTCACTTATGTTTCTATTTCTGCTTCCTAGTACAAGATCCCTTCACATCATCTTTTCTTCTCAAAACACAATTCTAATCTGATAATAAACTGACATATGCCAAAAAATAAAAATAGTTGCTGGAACTACGAACTTTGGGTATAAACTTTAATAAATAAATCTACCAGTGTAACACACTTTTGCCTATCACTTCTTCGGGTGAACAGTGATCACATGATTTTTCTCATGTGACTTGTTTTTAATGATTATTTAAGGTCTGTTTTTAAGGAACTCAATATTGCCTGAAGAAGCCACTAGGAGAAAGTGTGTTACATTTGTGTATTTATTTATTAAAGTTTATACCTGAAGTTAGTGGTTCCAGCAACTATTTTTATTTTTTGGCTTATTCACTATTTAATTGTTCTGGACTTATCATTGATACCAGGTTTTGCTCTGTTTGTAATAAACTGACATATCTGTGTTGTTTAATGCTCAGCTAATTTATAGTCTCGGTCCCCTAATCAAAAGCAAGAAAAAAGAAGCTATGTTCTAACCACAATGTTCCATCTGTGTTGTCTTTATTCATTCTTGACTGTTGGGTTCAGTTTTGACCATCGGAACCAACTCAGCCATTATATCAAGCTTGGGCCAGCCAAAAACTCTCAAGCTAAGGCTATCCATGCTACCTCTCTTCCCTTTACCTCAGATCGAGTTTGCCCATTATGAAGAAAAATATGGAAGCTCTGTCTGAACAACCCTACTAGAACCCCAGGACTAGTTCCAAACCACCAGGAGTCCCTAGGAGGGGGCAGGAGGGTGGGATGTCAAGAGTGAATGAAGATGAACAACACGCATGGAATGTTATGGTAAGAACATAACTTCTTTATCTGATGATGTAAATCTTCATTCATTCTTGACTGTTGGAACAGAGTCCTCAGCTACTTTAGATCTTGGGAGGCCCTAAGGATGGATATTCCTGAGCACCATAGTGCCAAAGGATGCTCTTCTCCTAGAGACCATGTCTAATTTGTAATTAGTGATAAAGGTATGAAGAGTAGCCCAAGTTGCAGCCGTGCATATATCTTCCATAGAAGCTCTGGAATGGAAGACTACTGAAGTGGAAACAGATCTGGTAGAATGAGCTCTAACTTTTGTTGGTAAGTGGAGTTTATTCTGACTGTAAATAAATGTAATGCAGTCTCTCAACCATTTTGACATAGTGACCTTTGAAAATGGTTTGCCCAATTTAGTACCTGAAAGGGATAGAAACAGTTGGTCCGATTTTCTATATGATTTTGTTCTGCCCAAGTAAAAATGTAATTGTCTGTGGATGTCCAATAAATGCAAGCAATATCCTCCCTTGTTTTTAAAAATTAGGAAAGAATACTGGTAAATCTATGGTCTGGTTGATATTGGAGTCTGACACTACGTTAGGCAGTAAGGACGGATTAGTTCTGAGTGATACTCTCTCTTTGTGAAAAATTATATATGGATGCTTCACACAAAGAGCATGTAACTCAGAAAATCTCCTGGCAGACATGATAGCTTCTAGGAAGAGGGTATTCCAAGATAAAAACCTGAGGTCACAGGTGGCTGCTGGCTCAAAAGGCTGATGAACCAAACATTGCAAGACCAAGGTTAGGTGCCAAGGTGCTATAGGATCTTTGAAAGGTGGCTTCAAATGTAGAATGCCCTTAAGAAAGGTTTGGCAAAGACAATGAGAAATCAAAAATGATCATCAAATCTGTTATGGAAATTCAAAATGGCAGCTAGGTGAACTTTAATGGTAGAAGTTGAGGCTCCCAATTGACATAACATGGCTAAGTATTCCAGGACCTTATCGACTGGAGCCGAGAAAGTATCAAAAATGTTTTTATCTGACCAGATAGAAAATCTCTTCAATTTGCTAAGGTAAACTCTTCTGGTGGATGGTTTATGAGAAGCCAGAAGTATCCTTTGCACTGGGGAAGACAAATTATTTCACCCAGCAATTACTGGAAGTGGAGAAACCAAGCCATTAGCCTGAGGTGTTGAAGTTGGGATGGATCAAGCCTGAGGATGAGACAACAGATCTGGATTTGGATCCAGAGTCCATAGGCAATATACCAGGTGAGACCAGAGAAAGGAAAACCAGATTTGATGGGGTCAATAAGGTGCAATGAGAATTATTTTGCTTCTCAGCCATTGGGCTTTCTTCAGAACTTGGGGAATTAGAGGGATCTGTGGGAAGGCATATAGAAGTCCCGGGGGCCAATCATGGAGAAGTGCATCTCTCAGGGACTCTCCCTGAGGGGGGACTAGGTTAAAGTAGCTGCTGCATTTGTGGTTTACTGGAGAGGCAAACAGGTCACAGCAAGGCTGACCCCATCGACGAAAGATCTTCGTTGTCACATTGGGATTGAGAGACAACTGGTGAGGTAGAAATACATCTGCTTAGCTTGCAATGCTAAAAGCACAGTCCTTAGTTCTAGGACAATGATATGCAGATTGGCCTCTTGAAGGGACCAAGCGCCTTGTATTGTCTTTCCCTGACAATGCCCCCCACCCTATCAGGGAAGCGTTCGTGGTCATTACAACCTTGGGCTGAGGGGGGTAAAAGGAATGACTCTATACATTCTCTTCTGGCTTCATCCACCAAGATAAATTCTGTCTTTAGTAGTTTATTATGAGGATTGGATGGGACACTGGGTGAGTTAACAGTGACCATTGTGATGCCAGGAGCCACTGAAGCAGCCTCATGTGGTAACTGGCCAGGGGTACTAAAGTGGTTGTCGCTGCCATGTACCCAAGAAGTTATAGAACTAGACAAGCAGGAACTTGAGAGAGGATCACTTGAAGTTGCAACCTCAACTTTACCAATCTGTGATGAGGAAGGGAAGCCACACAGGATTTCATGTTTAGTTTTGCTTCAATTAATTCTATCTCCTGTGAAGGAGATAGTTGTGATTTTTCTCTGTTCACTGAAATGCCTAAGCACTCAGCAAGACATTGAATGGAGTCCAAGGCACAAAGCAGTAGATGCCTGGTGTGGGTGATGAGGAGCCAGTCATCTAAATATGGAAACACACGGAATCCCTCTAGCCTTAAGTGAGCTACTACAACTGCCATGCATTTGGTGAACACCCTGGGGGCTATAGCGAGACCAAAGGGCAGTGCTCGAAATTGGCAATGAATGGCTCCTAGCAAGAAGCAGAGATACCTTCTGGAGAGTTTGCCCATCTTTATGTGGTAATACTCATCCTGAAGCTCTATGGAGCTCATCCAATCATATTTCTCCAGAAAATGAAAGATAGACTGAACTGTGAGCATCCGGAATTTTGTTTGTTGCAAAAATTTGTTCAATACACTGAGGTCAAAGACTGGCCTCCAATCCATCTTTTTTGGCACTAAAAAGAATCTTGAGTAAAATCCAGATCCTATCTTATCTGGTGGGACTGCTTGGATGACTCTTTTTTTAAAAGCAGTTTTTGAATCTCTAGTGCTGCTATATCCCTTTGACTGGGTGGAACATCGAGGATTCACCTTTGTGGTTTTGGAGAAAGATTGAAGGGAATATGGTAATTTCTGGTAATTACTGTCTGCACCCAGGAATCCGAGTGCTAGGATGCATGGTGCAGAGAAAATCTTCCTCCGACTGCTTCCAGAGGTAAGCAATCTGGCCGCCTCTCAGGAACGCTGGTAGGGGTATCCGGAAAAGGAATCCCTGGAACCCTGGCTGCACTGACCCCTTCTGCTACTAGAGGGGTGTCTTCCCGAGAGAGAGACCCCATTCTGCCCTGGGGGGAATACTTGTCATGTGTGTCCCAAAAACGCCCTTGGGTCTTCCTGAACCACATCTTCCCACTCCTCTGATTCCTGGAGCAAGGTTGCTGAGGAGTGGAAAAACACACATCCACAGCAGAAAGGGCCTTTCCATCCTTCTCACACCTAGCTAATGTGTCTCTGACTTTTGGGCCAAACAACAAAGTAGCATCAACAGGAGCATTGACAAAGGAAGATTTAAAGGGGTCCGCAAAATCACACATGCCCATCCAGGTATGGTGCCTAATGGCAACGCCTGTACCCACTGCACTGGCTGTCCCTTTGGCTATATGTGTAATAAGCTGCATAGATGAGTTGGAGATCGATCTTGCATAGCAAGCTGGGAGGCAACCTTATCCTGGACCTCGTCAGATGCTGCTCCTGCCAAGGAATCTGAAATCTCAGTTATCAGATCACTTTGGAGTCAAGTGAAGTGTGCCAAGAAGTTCAAGTACTGAATAGAGAAGGTCGTTGCAGCAAAGACCCACTTCCCAAATCTTTCCATCATCCGAGACTCTCAGTTGGAGGATGAACAATTGAACTCTCTTTGGTGAGTTCCTTTTTACTGGTTTCCACCACCACCATGGTATCTACTGCTACACCTTTAAACCAATGGGGCTGAGCCACCTGGGCTGACAGAATTTTGGCCGGTCTCCGGGGAACTGGCTCTATGGTGTCAGGAGCCTTCCACGCATGCTGCATGATGAGTTTAATTAGTTCATCCACTGGCGGGGTCACCCAAGAAGTAGATGGCTAGGCATGAAAAGCCTGCAAGAAGGCAGATTCCTCGGAGCATGGGTTTAAGGACTCCCAATCACCCCTCGGTTTCAGAATCTCCAGGATGTCTCCAAAAGAGACATCTTCAGGGGGTGATCATGGGGATCCTTCCCCTTCATCGGAATCTGTATCTTCAATGACTGATTCTTCTGGAGAATCCAGGTGCTGCATCTTGCATGATCTCTTACAGGGTGGCTCCTCAGGGTGGAGATCTGAGGAGGACTCTGAAGAGAAGGGACCCTGCAGTAGTGTATCTTGCTGCTGCCATGCCTGCTGTCCAGACATAGCAGAGTATGACAGCTGTGAGCCAGAGGATACATAAATGTGACACTGATGGGGATGGTACCAACTGTGAGCCTGCTGAGGCTAAGGATCTCTCCATAATCTGGAAGGCAGGCCTGCCCGAAGAGGAATGGCAGCCCAGAACTGAGAAAGACAACATTGGAACTGGGGACACACTCTGGTCTGATGAGCCACCGCCCCCCCCAAATTAGGAGCTGAGAGAGGACTTGTAACTGCCAGGGCAGCATGAACCATAGACGACACCATGGAAAAAATCTGAGCCAAACCAGGGATCCCAGAGCCGGCAGCCAAATCTCAGTCCAGTGGGTGTGATGGCTCTGATGGAGCTTAAGACCATAGAGTCGGTTCTGGTACCAGGGTGAGATCCACAGTAGGTACTGAAGTAGCTGGCACCAGGAATGTCAAGTAGTGGGCTCGAAGACCTGTGGACAGGTTGAAGGAGGAAGGTATGTGGGAGTCCTGGGAGAGTAAATCTCAACTCTGGGAGGGAGGGAGGGAGGGAGGTCCAAGAAGGAGCAGGAAGTCCTCTGGCTGCCAAGAGCTGATTCACCAATCTAACTACATCCAGTTCTGAAAGACTCTTAGAGGAATGGATGGGCATTCCTAAAGGTGATTCCGATCTTTCTACAAAGGGACTTAACTGCTGACCCAAAAGGGGGTCTGTTGATGGGGAGTATCTAGTCCTGGGGGTACTTAGTATCTCGATCTTTGGCTCCATTATCTGCTGAACAGAAATTTGCTTGGCAGGGGAAGATGGAACCGAAATATTTGAGGAGGCTATTGTCGGTGCCGGAGAGGTCATCAGTACTAAAGACAAGGTCACTGTCATAGGAGTCTGGGTAGTCTCAATGATCCAAGGAACAATGGGAGATTTTAACCAGTGTCAGTGCCGGAGCAGAAGTCGGTGCAGTCTTAGGAACTTTAGGCTTCAGATCTGATGGATGAGTCAAAACCTGAGACTTTGGAGTCTTAGATTCGTGTACCTTGGGGGGGGTGGTACCAAATGGCTCCATTTGTTTGATTCTGTCCTGGGAGATTTAGATGTCTCTGCCTCAGAGAGAGCTTCACTAATTAGGAATTTTAGAAATCCCTTAAGAATGAGTTTGTTTTGTCTCTCTGCAAGAGTATGAGCACTGAAACCCTTGCAGAGTTCACATGGAGGTTGGATCTCAAGATGAGGGACACCCAAACAATAAACACATGAAAGATGCCCACAGTCCCTACATTGCTTGAATCCTGTGGTTCCCTTCTGTTTTTCTGCCAGAAAACCACATGCACATGCATACACACACGACAAAAGCACTCATGAAAACAAGTTTTTTTTTTTGTTTTTATCTATACCAACAATGGCACTTTAAGATTAACCCCAAAGAGGGTAAGAGAAAAAAGGCAGAGGGGAAGGATATAAGGATATCAGTGATAGTATCAAGGAATTACCAACAGGTATTTGGAAAAGAGGGGCCTATACCAATGATGGTAAGTAAAATACCTTGAAAGGTAAGAAAAGGGTAGATACAAAATAACTCACAACTAAAGAGAACCTTAAAGAGCAAGAGAAAGATGAAACTAGCAGAAAAAGATAGGAAAAAAACTGTAGAACTTGGCTGAGGGTATGGCTGATGGGTCTGACTTTCTATGCGGCAAAGGAGATCTGGGGTAAAGGGAAAAGAGGTAGCATGAGTCAGGGACGTCGGGAGGCAAACGCACTGTACTGATTTCAGTACAACTTCTTTAGAAGAGGGGGTAGCTTTTTAAAAAAAAAAAACATACGTACATATTTTTTTCTTTTTTAAAACAGTGTTGGCTCCTTTAAGGAGCATAGCAGCCAGTCAGAAGTGAGCTTGTGTCATGTCCGGCTGGCTGCGAGCGGGAAATGTGCAGGAAGACAATCGCAAATGGATTATCGCTACAAGCGGGAAATGTGAAGATGTAGTGTGTGGAAGGCAATCGCAAACAGATTATCAGGTAAGAGAGGTGTGTGTGTGTGTGTGTGTGTGGGTGTGTGTGGGTGTGTGTGTGTGTGTGTGTGTGTGTGTGTGTGTGTGTGTGTGTGTGTGTGTGTGTGTGTGTGTGTGTGTGTGTGTGTGTGTGTGTGTACTGTTTATTTGACTATGACAGCTGGGCAGTAGCCTTCATTGAATAAGTGTACAAGTACATGTATCTGTGTTACAGGTAGGCATTGTGAACCACATGGTGACATGTCCCTCCTGTGCTAACATTTGTGAGCTATGGTGAAAAGTGCGAATTGAGAACTGAAGTTGTATTTCCCCATTTGAGAGCTCTATCTAAATGATAGCCATTAAGTTTGTCTTTTTTTTTTTCAAACTGCTGATTTAGCAGTGTGGTATTGCACTGACTGTAGTGCATATGGTTCTGAACTAAAGAGTCTGTTTGTAAAATATCTAGTAGTAACTATGAACCTGTTATCAGTTTAGTCTAAAACCCTCCACTTCAAGTCACACTGCTGTCCTTTGCTCAACCCCAGACTAGCTCTGTTAATATGTTAATAATGTTACATTTGTAGTAATCATATTTACTGATACTGGTGGACTGTAGAAGTTTATGATGGAAATGTTATGAATTGGGCTGTTTTGTCATTATTGGTGCATGCATTTTGTTTCATTCTTTACTGGAAAAATGTTCAAAACAATCTCTAACAACTATACTGTATTGTACAAGGAATATAATTTAATACAATCAGGAAGGTTTATCAAAGCACGTGTATGTTGTTCATCTTTATCTGCCACTGGCAAAATGTATTTTCTTATTTATTGGTGTTCATGCTGTAAAATGCAAAATAAAACTTTCATAATCTTCAGAAAAATGCATGCTAAAGCAAGATCTGATATTCTATCAACTGTCTTAAGTTTATACAAGATCAATTTTAGTATTGTTTGTATGTTCCCCAATATATTTGGCCTTGTCAGATTCTCTAATTTTGTCAGCTGCTCAAGTTAACTGTGCTCATATTAAAATGGTGTCCCTTCTTTGACAGGTTCCCAGCTGTATTGTCTGACATACTACTATTCTATTATCTTTCTAAGTTTATAAGAGCAATATTTAAAAATTTATGAGTTTGTTGCTCTAAGAGGTTGAGAGGTGTGTGTGTGTGTGTGTGTGTGTGTGTGTGTGTGTGTGTGTGTGTGTGTGTGTGTGTGTGTGTGTGTGTGTGTGTTTGTGTGTATGAGGTAGGTAGGTAGCATACCTCTCAACTGTCCAAATTTTGCAGAATGTCCAGATTTTTGCCCCATATTTTTTGTCTGTTCCTCATAAATGTTGTGATTTTCTAGAAAATCACTGAAGGCTGAAGTTGCTAAATAATGACAGACATTTGAGTTTCAGACTTCATGTCCTTTAGAAAAATTCATACTAGCACAAATCCTGTTATTCTAGCAACTTTCTCATACTAGCACACATCCTGTTATTCTAGCAACTTTCTAAGTTCGCTGTTTATTTTAGGCTTTGTCCATATTTCTTGCACTAAGAGGTAGGTAGGGGTGTGTGTGTGAATGAAACACCCTAATTAGGGGTAACAGGTGGTTAGTAATTTACTCAAGCTCAAAACCTGTACCTTAGTTACAGAAAACAAAAGCATGAATCCTCTACCCTAACTACCATGCTGCATTTTTCAAAGAACTGACTTTCAGGTTCATTTTCAATTCAAGGAACCAAGTTTGAGTGGATCTATATTATATTACTGAAGAACCTTTACAGCGAATGCCTCTTCATTGACACTAAAAGAGCGAACCGTGAATTACGAGAATGACTGTAGCTTGGCTAAGGAGGGGAGTAGCAGTTTGAGAGCTGTAAGTACAAATTTGAAAATCCTAGCTACACCCCTGGTATGAGTATTTATTTATTTTATTTATTTATTTTATTTAAATTTGTTGACCGGGAGTGTCCAACTGGACGTGGGTCCATTTTCAGCGGAGGCCCGGGGAGAAAAGCTCCACAGTAAAATAAACAGACAGTAGTTACATTGGATTACATAGCGATTAACAATTTAACATAGAAATTACTTACAACATATTTACAGATGAAGAACATAGTACATCAGTAGACAACTAGAATCTTTATCTGTGAAGTACATAACAGGCATTAACAAATGTAACAATGAGAAGTTCCTGCTTCATAATAAGTACTAGGCTTATGAGCATCTGAGCTTGCTACCATCAAGGTAGTTAGTGGAGGTGAAAGAAAGGTAGTAGTTGGATGGGGTGGATGATATTAGAGTGGGAGTTGCAAGGGCATAGCCAGCATGTTTTTAGGTGCGCTTTTAATAAAGTTTTGAAGTTGGTGCATGATGGTACGGAGGTAATTGTGGGTGGGAGTGAGTTCCATAATTTGGCTATGGCGCAAGAGAATAGTGCTTCACCAGCAGAGTTATTGGCTTTAGTGATCTGCAAGTGATTTTTGTTGCTGGATCTTAGTGGTCTAGTGGTGCGATAGGGTTGGAGTAGATTCTGGAGGGATGGGTCATTTAGTAGATGGTTTACTAGTTTGTGGGCGAGTGAGAGTTGATACCACTGAAGGAGGTGAGGGAGTTCAAGCCAGCCCAGTTCAGCAAGTGAGAGACAGTAGTGACTACGGTAGGATGCCCCTATGGCGAATTTGGCGATTTTGTTGTAGCAAGTCTCTAGCTTGTTTAGATCACATTGCCTTAGGTTGGTATATACTGGAGAGGCATAAAGTAGGGTGGAGATAAGGTGGGAATTTGCTATTGAAATCTTTGCTGCTTTGGTGAGAAATTGTTTATTTCTGTATAATGCTCCTAGTTTTTGTGGACTTTTTATGGTCATGGATATGTGAATGTCAAATTTTAGTTTATTGTCTATTTCCACTCCTAGCAATTTGGTGTGTTCAGTTGGGTATATAGTGGTGTTGTCTTTTGCTGTGATGTTAAAGTGAGAGTTGTTTTGAGTTTGTTTGGTGGGTTGGAAGATGAGTAGTTTAGTTTTGTTTGGGTTGAGTATTAATTGGGCATTGGATAACCATGTTTCAACAGAGGAAAAGGCTTCCTGTGTGACATTTTGCAGTTTGGGTAGGGACTGGGCTGAGCAGGTGATGGTTGAGTCATCTGCGTATTGAATGAGTGTGCCATGTTTGGTGGCAGAGGCTAGATTATTGGTGTAAACAGAGAAAAGTAGGGGTCCAAGGATGGATCCTTGGGGAACCCCTCTGGAGACAGGTAGTTGGGGAGATATGTCATTCTGCCATACAATGGATTGTTGGCGGTCAGACAGGTAACTCTAAAACCAGTTGGTGACTGATTGTGAGAAGGACAGGTTATTGAGGACAGAGATAAGTTGTTTGTGTGGGACCATGTCAAATGCTTTAGATAGGTCTAGGAAAGTAGCAGAGGAGAGATAGCCATTGTTTTTATGCTGAAGGATAGTGTTAGTAAAGGAGAGTAAGGCAGTGGTGGTGCTATGGTTTGGTCGGAAACCATGCTGAGTACTGGAAAGGAGGTTGTTAGTAAGGAGGTAGTGTGAGACCTGAGAGTGTATGCATCTCTCTAGTATTTTGGAGCGTGGAGAGAGAATAGCTATGGGGCAGTAATTGGTTAGTTCTGCAGAGGGTCCGCCTTTGTGGAGGGGAATTATATGTGAGACTTTCCACAAAGTGGGAACGTAACTTTCTGACAGAGATCGGTTAATCAAGATGGATACTGGGTAGGCCAGAGCATCAGCTGCGATTTGTAGGTATTCACTTGGGAGGTTGTCTGCTGCTAATTTGGTGAGTTTAAGTTTAGTTAAGAGTTTTTTTATGTTGGAGGTTGGTACAGGAGAAAAAGAGAAGGCAGTGGGGAGATTACTAGTTGAAGGTGTGGGTTGGAGGGGAGGGGGGTTGTGTTGTTTAGCTAGTGATAGTATGGTTTTGGGTGAAGTGTGTGTTGAATGAGGTAGCAGTATTTTCTGAGGAGTGAGGGATGTTAGGAGGAGGGGTACTGACTTTACCTGGGTGGAGGATGGAGTTTATGGAGGACCAGAATTGTTTGGGGCTGTGTTGTGAGGAGTCTAGGGCAGACTGGTAGTACTGGAATTTGTCCCGTTTTATTAGCTTTTTGACTCTATTGCGTAGTTCTAGGAATTTCTGTCTAGCTGCGGGGGTTCTGGTTTTGGCCAGTGCTCCCAGGCTTTATCCCTGTTTTTCATTTCTGACTTAGTGGTTTTCTGTAGCCATGAGGAGGGTTGTGCTTTGGTTCTGGAAAATCTTATGGGGGCATGGTAATTAAGGATGTTCAGGAAGGTAGTATTAAAAAATTCAACTGCGTCATCTAGACTGAGGTACTTTAGAGCAAGCCAGTTACACTCTTTGAGGGATGAGATGAATGTGAGTGGGTTAAAGTTTATTTTTTTACGATTTTGACGATAGATGACAGGTTTAGCTTGGTACAGGTATTTTTTGAGAAGGAATGTTGGGGAGTGATCACTGAGGCTATCTGATAAGCAGCCTGTTATATATGACTGGGGGTTCTTACTGACTAGTATCCAATCCAGGGTAGTGTGCTTGCTGGAGTTTTTATTTATCCTTGTTAGTGACTAGACTAGTTGGGTGAAGCCATGAAGGTGTACATGATGGGTTGGATTGTTGCCAGAACAGGATTGCCAGTCAATATTGAAATCACCTAAGATGATAGTTTCTTGGGGGAGATGGTGGGTAGACCAGCTGAGGAGGTTTTCTAGTGGAGGGATGTTTTGGCCAGGTGGGAAGTAGCATCCAATTATGCTGATGGTTTTGTTTTGGTTAATTTTGAGGTTGGTGTATATTATTTTTTCATTGCCTATTTGTGGAGCTGATGATTTTAAGATCTGGATGTTTAGATGCTGTTTAAATATTATAGCTACACCACCTCCTTTTTTGTTTAGCCGGTCTACTCTTAGTATGCCGTAACCTATAGGGAGTATTTGCTCACTGGTAATGTGAGGTTGTATTTTCAGTGTTGGAAATTTGCAAACCTGACTATAGAGCCGGTGATTTTAAGAATTTTTTGGAACAAAAGGAAACATTATGGCAGGTCAGGTTGAATTCTGATAAATTTCCTGGTTTAAATGAAGCAATAAATGTGAAATGTTTTTTAAAGTATAGAAAGTTAGGTATAAATAAAGAACAGAATATACTGCAATTATTTAATAATTAACCATATTTTTTAATGAAGTTTTTTAAAATAATTTTTTATAAAATGTATAGTAATTAATTGTTTAATTGGATCACTTGATATGTGTTAATTGATTGTGTATTTAAATGGAGTGAAATGGTTTGTAAGTATTTTCTGATGAAGTCGTATGATGAAAGCGTGTATTAAAGTGTGTTGTACGCTATTGATTTGAGTACTTTATTTGGTGACATCCATTTACACATTCTACTTTCTCTGTGTCACCTTATACGAACTGGTGCTTGTTGGAGTTCGTTTTGCTAGTTTATTTGTTACTTTTTTGGTGTGGCATGGCGGAAGCAGTGGAGGACTCCTTACTTAATTTGTCTATACACCCGACGCCATCGGCAATGGGTGAAAATTTAAATACTATTCTACTGACTACTTTGCTGGATATCCAGGCTTCGTTGAAGATTCTTATAACCAAATCGAAGGTGCAAGGCAGTACGGAGAGGACGTCGAGCCCGATGACATCATTTCAAGAGGACGAGACGGTGGTGGATCTGGGAAGTCCCACAATGGAAAGTAACGGGCGAGGAGCAAGAGGAAATGGTCTGCAATTTCCCGTCCGTAATACAGCTGAAAGGTGCTGTGAACATTTATTACATGGAGAAGAGAATCCCTTTCGGAGCTTTAGTCGGAACAGAGGTGCCAGTAATTTTGGGTCGGTTTCAACGCAACGAGAACAGTTATTAAGACTGTTAAAAAGGTACAAATCATTACAATTAGAAAATTGTTATTTTTCTAAATGTTTGGAACTTGGTATTGTTCCGAAAGGCTTACGGTTCTTCAAATGCCCCAATGGGGTCAATTTGGGGAATCCAATGTTCAAGACTTTGGTGACATTCTTCAACGAAGCAGGACTGAATTTTTTGAGACTGTTAAGTGATAACAACAAAGAGAAAATGGACTTGTTGAGAACGGAAATTAACACCATTGAAAATTATATTAAAAATAATTTATCTAGTGAAAGTTTTGAATTGTTGTTTAATGTGTTATCACGAGAGGTTAATGTACATGCTACAGAAGTGTTCAATAGAAAGCACTCTAAACTGATACGTGATATTGAGATATATAATAATAATGCTGCTTACAATAACTTTGCGCCTAACAGTAGGGGGAATAATTTCTCTGGTAAGAAACATAGTAATATTACAGCTGGGGACGACTTTGCTAATCAGCGTGTTAATCAGCGTTCTTTTAGTGAAGTGGTGAACGCAAATAACATAGTAGACAGTGGGAATTTTGGTAAAGGCAATGAAGATGTGGCTGTTATTACTAGTGATACGGCAGCAAAAGTTAGTGTTCCTAATGGTAGCAGCGCTATTATTGAAGATATTGGTAAGCCACAAAGGGTTGGATTAAATAGGCCTTCACCGGCCAGGGGACAACAAAGTATTAGTGTAAAACCTAAAACAGTAAATGAGGCCTTAATGGCAAAAAGGAACCAAAGTAATAAATCAACTGTTTTGACAAGAAGTCGTACTTTTTTGGGGTCAAATTCGTCGGGGGACGAAGCATGATGGATGACATTGACTGTTTTAACATCATTAATTTAACAGAACATGTTTTTTCAAGTGACGAATTAAATGTATTAAAATATGGTTTCAATTTTGTGCCATTTTATAAAGCTAATTACAGCTGTACAGTTGTTGATGTTAAGAAATTTGTCAGAAATTTAAATTTAGCTTATGTGATGCATGATATACCTGAATATAGTAAAGCATTAATAAAACCATCAAGTTTTGTTCCTAAATTACAGCATACTATGGAAGTGTTTGAGAAAATATGTATTGAGGACATAAAAAAGGTATTAAAAAATACTAAGAAAAATAATGATAATTTAAGTAAAGAGGAAAGAAAAGCTTTAGAACATCTCATAGCGTTAAGAAGTACAATGCGTTTTATGAAAAGCGATAAAGGTTCTAATGTAGTAATAATGGAACAACAAGTGTATAATAGAAGTATGGAAAAAATTTTAGATAATCAAGAAGAATATGAAAAAGTTAAGTTGTTTGACATACATAAGAAGTTCAGATTTATTGAATCACAGTTATATGAAGCCTTAATGTCTGGGTACATTAATGTAGAATTGTATAATTTTTGTTCTGTTCAACATCCCAAAATAGGGGTGATTTTTGGAATCCCTAAAATCCATAAGGATTCCAAAAGACCCCCTTTTAGACCTGTGGTGTCAAGTCCACATTCTAGTACTGAAGGTATCTCATTAATTATAGATGCTGTTCTAGGACCGATCATACAGGAAAGTTCATCCTATATTAAAGATTCGTGGCATTTTTTGGAAGAAGTTAGTAATTTTGCCAAAGAAAATGTTTTTGACCCCATAAAGCATATTATTTTTACTTTGGATGTCACATCACTGTATACGTGCATCCCACATGATAAAGGTATTGAAGCTGTACGTATTTATTTAACCAAGAAAAAATTAATGTCAAATGACATAATTTCCACTATTTGTGGTTTTTTAGAAATTGTGTTAGAAAACAACTATTTCATTTTTGATAAACAGCATTATAGGCAAAGGAAAGGAATTGCTATGGGGTCACCAGCTGCCCCATCATTTGCCAATACAGTCATGGCCTGGTGGGAAATGGATATTTTATCTATTATATTAAAGAAGTTTACTATTGTTTTCTATAAAAGGTTTATTGATGATTTAATTTTTATAATTGAAGGAAATGAAATGGTAGTAAAAAATCTCACCATGCAGATTAATAGTCATTCTGATTTTTTAAAATTTACCATTGGTGATATAGGTTTAACAGTGAACTTTTTAGATGTATGCTTATGGTGGGACCTTATTGAAAATAAGTTCCATAGCAAAATATACAGAAAAAAGACGTTCACAAATGGTTACCTGCACAATAAAAGCAACCATCCTAGACATATTATTAAAAATATCCCAAGAGGGCAATATATAAGAGCCTGTCGGATGACCAGTAAAAAGGAAGATTTAGTTAAAGAATTTCATTTTATAACTGCTTTGTTTATGGAGAGAGGTTATGACATTGATATTTTAATAAATAGTGGAAATGAAATTTTTGAGAAACATGAATCTTTGTTTCCAGCAATATTAAATAAACCTTTAAATTATAATAGAATTAATAATTGTATACTCAAGAACCCAAAAAAGGAATGTGTATGTTCATTGGAAATGAGTGGTGAAATGAACATTATTGCATCAGTTTTAACAAAAAATTGGAGAGTGATTCAAGGAAATCAGGATGTTGCAAAGGTTTTAGGTGGTAAACCACATTTTGTTTTTAGGAATTCTCACAACATTAAAAGCATGCTGGAATATCACAATACTGCTCCTAAGAAAAATATTATTACGAAAAAAGGCATGTTTTGCTGTCATAGTTGTAAAATCTGTAGATTTATTTCTGTTGGTACTAGTATCTCAATATTGAATAGTGACAGAATTTTTGAAGTACCAGGATATGTAGACTGTAATTAGATGGGTAGTTTATGTTGGTATGTGTACGGCATGTCCAGCATTCTATGTAGGTATGACTACACGTAATTTAAGTACCCGCATAAAAGAACATTTATACAGCATTAAAAGTAAAGACGACAATAATGCCTTGTACAAACATTCCATTAATTGTGAATTTTTTAAAAAATTTGTATTTTCAGTGTTGGAAATTTGCAAACCTGACTATAGAGCCGGTGATTTTAAGAATTTTTTGGAACAAAAGGAAACATTATGGCAGGTCAGGTTGAATTCTGATAAATTTCCTGGTTTAAATGAAGCAATAAATGTGAAATGTTTTTTAAAGTATAGAAAGTTAGGTATAAATAAAGAACAGAATATACTGCAATTATTCAATAATTAACCATATTTTTTAATGAAGTTTTTTAAAAATAATGTTTTATAAAATGTATAGTAATTAATTGTTTAATTGGATCACTTGATATGTGTTAATTGATTGTGTATTTAAATGGAGTGAAATGGTTTGTAAGTATTTTCTGATGAAGTCGTATGATGAAAGCGTGTATTAAAGTGTGTTGTACGCTATTGATTTGAGTACTTTATTTGGTGACATCCATTTACACATTCTACTTTCTCTGTGTCACCTTATACGAACTGGTGCTTGTTGGAGTTCGTTTTGCTAGTTTATTTTTTAATGTGAGGTTTTAGCCAGGTTTCTGTCAGGATGACTATATCTGGGGAGTATAAGTCTATGGTGGCATGGAGTTCATGGACTTTGTTGGATATACTTCTAATATTTAGGCTTAGTAGAAGGAAGTCACTTGGCTTTCTATTGGCTGTAATATGGGAGAAGTTGTGGTTTCTAGTCTGATTATGAGGATTGGGGTTGGAGATGGTAGGGCCAGAGATGGGGTGGATGTCTCCACTTAGGGCTAGTTTTGATATGCATGAGATTATTAGTTTTCTCAGTTTTTGAATGTGTTTGTTTATAAGGGAAACTTTATGATTGTGCTCTGTGGGTAATAGGTATGGTGGGAGGGTTACTATGTTAAGTTGTAGGGATGCTTTACGTTTGAGTAATATAGTTGGTAGAATATGTGGGGGGTGCATAGGGATGGTTCTTGAGCTAGTGGGAGGGGAGCTGAGTATGGGTGAGACATGAGTGGTGGTGTGAGTAGTAGTACAGTGGTAGTGTTTGAGTGGGGGAATGATGGAGCTTTGGTAGGATGTAAGATATGCAAGGAGAGTGCATGCAGTGAGCAAAGGAAAGGTATGCTTGTACATGTCAGTTGAAGAGGTGTGATAGTAGAGGGAATATGGAGGAGGTAGTGTTGGGTTAGCGCTGTGGCTGGCTATTGGAAAGATGGGAGGGGTTTGAGTGCAATAAAGGTGGGACCACTGGGGGCGGGAAGGAATAGGGGGCAGGGTGGGGAGTGAAGCAGGTAGAGACCCTGTTAGGTTCTTGTATGAGGGGCTGGAAACAATCACAAAGCAAGACAAGTATGTGTTAAGAAACAATCACAATTGACCAAGGACTGCTCTGAAACTGTAAGTCTTTTCTTAATTTCTCAGGTGGAAAAACAGGATAAATTTGTATCAGTAGGCTACTGTGGTCATAGTTTAAATTAACAAACACACAGTATTGATCAGTTATGGATACTATTTGCTAACAGAAGGGAATAAGAGAAAGTGGAAGATATGTGTGGTGGTGGGGGGGGGGCTGCTTACAGCCAAAGCACAGTGCACTCCAGGGGAAAATGAAGATTGGCTCAAACAGGTAGACACATACTCAAAGTTAACTGTAGCTGTTTGCAGACAGTTCAGTAGCCTTAGCTTGAGAGATTTTGGCTGGCACGAGCTTGATATAATGGCTGAGTCAGTTCCGAGAATCGTATCTGAACCCAACAGTCAAGAATGAATGAAGATTGACAACATCAGATAGTTTTGTTTCCCTTACCAAGGAACTAGAGAAGTTCCTTACCTTAAAAGCGGGAAGAAAGTTCTTGATTAGAACAAAAGTGCTTATATTTTATGGCAATAAGTAAGGAATGTTGTTTTTTTTTACTTGCATACTGTGTCGTCTGTTATCATCATCCTCTTTTATCAATGCCACAATTAAATATCAACAAAGTATCAATGCATAAGGCAAGGTGAAACAGGACACCTTAGAAACATAGCTCATTAGACAGTTGTCT
>NC_056750.1:699080393-699142893 GCF_019279795.1 Protopterus annectens
GAAATATATGTATTTAACATTTGTTTACCAGGAAAGTCCAACTTGGAATGTAACCAATTTTTAGCAGATCGCAGGGAGAAATGCTCCAGACACATATCTTTGGACTGTGGGAGGAAACCACCACATGAACAGAGGCAGGACATGCAGACTCCACACAGAAGGCACCCCAGCTGAGAATCAAACCAGAGAACCTTTTGCTGGGAGGTGACAACACAAACAGCTACGCCACCCACTTTGCCATCCGAAATGAAATGACAATGAATTTTTCATAAATGCTGAAAGGGACAGGCTAACCTACTCTGATTTAAGGATCTTATTTACCTTGGCAGACATGTTGGAACATTCATTCATCCTCTAAACCTGTACTCATGTACAGACATTTGTCAGAATGCAGCAGACAGGAAATTTAACATTAAGAAGTCTGGTAATTTAATAATACACTCATATTACTGCATTCAAGGTAAAATCCAAACAAATATAATGTCCAACAGTTATGTTAGCAATGCTACTTCCTGACCTGGCTAATAAAAGACTCATTGAGCAGTGCACTTGCCTTGGATATCTTGATGATAAGAAGTCAGTGGGTTCTCGCCTTACATCTGCAGTTTTTTTGGATTTTGATATGGAGATTGCAGATGCAGTTCAATAATGGGGTGGTTACTCCTCTGTAATGCACTGAATCAAGTAAGTTATTAAACTAAGGACTCATGTATGGATTCCATGACAAAAGATAAAGGCAATAACCCTGTTATCAAAAGTAGAATAAATAACTACTTCCAGTTTAGTCAGGAACATTTGACCCTGGAATTTTTCCATCTCCACTGCTAAGTTTCACATTTCCAATAACTAGAGTACATCAAATGTTCACTGTGATTTGTTTGGATAGTGGATTTCTTGCCACATATCCTGTAAAATGAGAAACACAAGTGCTATGGATGCCACATGAGCCATGAGGTGTGGGTAAGCACAGCAATGGTCATGTGGAGGTCTTATGGAGAGATTAAAAGGCAGGTATGACACCTTTGTGCATATACTGCATAAATTAATACCACCCAATCAGATCATACTGCCAGGTTAGATGCCAAAATCAAGGATATCAAGAAGGCAGTCCCAGTTCATTCCCATCAGGTACTAGCGCATGGTTGTAAGATACAGGAATTGCAAAGGTTACAGCATATGGAGGCTAAAGCAGAATTACTGGAAAACAGACTTTCTTGTTTTTGAGAACTGAAGCCACTGAAAGAATGTGAGAATTTTGAGTATCCCAGAGAAATCTGAGAACCATAACTGTCTATAACGTATATTAGGACCAGTTTTGCAGAATGGCCAAGTATCCCTGAGCAGGAACTTGTTCTCGAGCTGGTTCATCAGATTCCACTACCTCAACAGCTCCAATCTTGCTTTCCTAGGCCAATAATAGCTACATTTCTCAGCTTCTACCAAGGACAGAGTCTTAGAAAAGGTATGGAACCCTGGTAAGCTCTTCTTGGTTGGTGGCACTAGGCACACTGTAGAGCAGAGCTATTTCTGTTGACAACCCTTCCGCAAATGAAGGGCTAACTTCTGACTAGTCATTAAATTCTTTAAGCAGAATGCAGACTGACTAGAAATTCAGACTTGTTTATCCAATTCTTAAAGTGGCATGACTTTCACTGTTCTGGAGAATCATACACAAACTACAACACTGAGCTAGCATTTCCCTCACTGGGCAGGATTCTGACCCAAAATCACAACTGCTACAACCCCACACCCATCCCAGAGAAATAATTCAGCCTACCCTCAAAAGGCTGGAGAAATATTTCCATTATTTAAAAAAATGATGGATAGAAAGTAGGCAGGTCACATTACTGCTGACACTGCTCTGGTTCAAAATGATGCCACCTGTTTTTCTTTGATGAGGATTGTAATACTATCCTGCAATCCCTGTGTATTTTCAACTCTACATAAGTTATTGATCTCTGTGCTCTGCTAGACACATGATAAAGATATAGGTGTTGTGTTACTATAATCATGAATGATTATATATCTATTTTTTTGTCTGGTAAGATGGTAAGCTCAAGTTTAAGAACAGAGCTGAGCTGGTCCCTTGTAGCTCAGACTGATTTTCAGTAGTTCATAGGTTCATAGGTAGGTACTAGGCTATCTGCCCAAAGGCATTTATAAGCCTAGCTGAAATGTGCTGGCTTTCACCACCCCCTTAGATTAGTTCCCTGTGCCTCTGTCCAGCAGAGCCACTGAAGTGATCTCCGGGGTAAACTCCCTGTTTCCCATCCACTTGTCAAGGTTTCTCTTGAAGAGCGTTCGTGAGGAGCTCTGCCTAATGTAGATTGGAATCTTGTTCTAGGTCATGGGAAGTCTCTGGGATAGGAATCTATCCCTCCAGCACATCCTATTTATTGTTGTAGTGAGGTTTAGATCCCTGCAGCATGTGGCTAGAGGGGATATGGCCTTCTTTAGGTGGAGCATGTCCATTAATCCTGGGTTGGACATGGCCTTGTATGTCAGGCAGAGATTACCTCTGAGTAGGTGGTATGCAACTGAGTACAACTGGAGTTTCTTCAGTCGAGCTGCATAGGGCATTTGTTTGAGGCCAGAGATCCTCTTGGTGAGGTACTTCTGTGGTCTTTCTAGCTGTTGCAGGTGTCTTGTAAGGTACATCCAAAATGGGGCATTGTACTCTAAGATGGGTCTGATGAGTGATGCGTAGAGGGGCACAATGACCTATTCTGATTTGGATGCAAACCCTTTTGTGATAAGGTGGGCCACACAGAAGGATTTTCTAACCTCTTTGGCAATGTGATTATCAAAGGAGAGATTACTATCTACTTGGGACCCCAGATCCCTTATTTCATCTTCCGTATTTAGGGGGCTACCACCTATGTGGTAATTTGTGGGTACTTAGTTTTTTCCAAAGGGCATGACTATGCACTTTTTGGCATTTAGTTTGAAGCCATGGTTTTGACACCAGATATCTGTCTCAGTGAGACCCTTTAGGAGGATGTCTGTGTCAGCCGGAGAGTCAATTATAACCCCTAGTTTGCAGTCATCTGTGAACTTGGTCAGCCTAGTCCTCCTGTGCTTGCCTGTACCTCTAAGAAGTATATGCCGGACAGGAGGGGTCCTAGGACTGAGCCCTGGGGGAACACCACTTGTAACCAGTTTAGAGTAAGACCTAGCTCCCGCAACTCTTACTATGTGGGTTCTGTCCATGAGCCAGTTGGCAACCCATCTTGTGACGTAGGGGTTTATGTTCAGGCTGGTCTATAGCACTAGAATGGGGAATGGTATCAAAGGCCTTTGCGAGGTCTAGGTAGGCTATGTGGACCAACATTTCCTAGTCTATAGCCTTGCTAACTGTCTCACAGAGGTCCACCAGGTTTAGGAGGCATGATCTGCCCTTAACAAAGCCGAACTGAGTAGAGTCCAGTGTTTGGAGGTTCCCAACGCCTCTGTTAATGAGATCCATGATGATGCCCTCCATAGCCTTGCAGACCAAGCTAGTCAGGCTTAAAGGGCGATAGTTCCCGAGGTCTATTGTGGCTCCACCTTTGTGGAGCAGAATAACCATTGCTATGTGCCACTCTATGGGCATGTAGCCTGTGGAGAGGCTGAGATTGAACAGTGTGCTTAGATGAGGGGTTAGTTCATCTTTGAGCTCATGTAAGATACAGCCTGGGACACTGTTCAGTCCCATTGATGCTGTGTTTTTGGCTGTGGAGAGGGCAGTTTTAACCTGAGTGTCTGTGATTTTAGGGGAACTACATTCTTCTGGTATGGTTATGGACCCTTTTGGGGTGAAATTTGCACTGAACCTGTCTGCCAAGATGCTGGCGATATCAGTCGGTTCGGTGTATTTTGTGCCATTCTGCACTAACACCGAGCAGATCTGGGAATTGCCACTTAGATTCTTGACATAGTTAAAGAATGCCTTGTGGTTATCTTTGGAGTCCTTGGCAATTTTTCTTTTGAAGCTAGCCTTGGATGATTTTATGAGGGATCGTAGTTTCTTGCTGATACTGATCAGGGATGTCTTCCCTTCTTAGGATTTTACTCTTTTCTGTACTAGTTTCCTCCTTCTATTGTATAGCTTGTTTATGGCAGGAGTCCACCAGACTGGTTTCCTTTTCTTGGAGGAGTGAGTCTTGGTTTTGCTTGGGATAGCATGATCCATGCATTCTTGTAGGTGCCCGTAGAGTACATTAGTAAAGGATTTTGCAGCTTGGACAGCATTATCCTTTAGCATGGGGGATTTGAAACTTTCCACCTCGGTCTTAAGTAACATGAAGTTTGCTTTTGAAAAGTTTTTCATGGTGGTTTCTTTGACCGGGGACAGGGGTGGAATGTGGATCTCCAGAGTGATTAGTTTATGGTCAGATCTAACCAGCAAGGGGTTGACCTCCGGTGTAGAACACCGATTGCTCATGTTGGTGATGACCAGGTCCAATATGTTGTCACCTCTGGTGCGGGTGATGGCCGGTTGATCCAGGGTGTTTGAGTTTATAAATTCTAAGAAATGTTGGGCAAGGGAGTTAGTACTAGAGTAGCTCTCCCAGTTAATTTTTGGGTAATTGAAATCACCCAATATCAGGGTGTTTGGTAGGACCTTTATGTTTCCAGAAATGTGGAATGGGGGTCTTGGGACATGGTAGGTGATCTGTAACAAGCTAGAATATGAATTGCAGTTCTGCCCGTTGTTAGTTGCACGTGGATGATCTCTGAGGCATCGTGCTGTGCCACTAACCTGGAGGTGTGGGTATTCTTGATAAATATGGATACACCCCCGCCTTTTGTATTTCGGTCCAGGTTTTGTGGCCGAAATGTATGGTATGAGTTGTAGCCTGGTAGTGCTGGGGTGCTCTCTGGAGCCTTAAACCAGGTTTCTGTTACTGCACATATACTGATTTTCTCCATACTGAGGAGTGCCTCAAATGCATGCATTTTGAGGTTTAGACTTCTGGCATTGAGTAGCATTACCCTCAGTTTTTTGTTACTTGTGCTACTGACGGCGGTAAGTTTGTCTTTTGAGCCTTGCCTAAAAAAGGCACTAAGGGGGTGGCAAGAGCCTTAGCCAGTATTCGAAAGCCTAAGGGTGACAGGTGCGAGTCATCTCTGGCAAAGCAGCGTGACTTGTCGAGCATGTCATCCCAGGCTGACATACACTGGATCCTCTTTGAATGACACCAGAAGCTTAGCCAATTGTTGAAATTGATAATTTTTTCTTTATACCATGGTATCGTTCTTGGTGAGGGCAGGATGCTACTCAGGGTCAGGGTCATACCAGCCTGGGATACGTGATCAAAGAGCTCTTCCATGTCTCTTTTCGTGTAGTCCAGGGAGGTATGGCTCAGGTCATTCACACCAACATGGACAATGACAGAGTCATATTTGTACTTGTTCTGGAATGACCTGAGTGCTTGTGTTATGTGGCAGATCCTGGTACCCAACAGGCAGCTAACAGTAACCTTCTCCTTGTTCAGCCTAGTGAGTGGGACGTCAGTGTGCCTGACTATAGAGTCACCTATTACTTGTGTGTTGGGTATGTTATTTTGCCTTAACGACTGTGATTGTTTTGTGAAGTATGTGTTTCATGGTTTGTGTTGGGGGGGGGTGGAGGTTGCTTGGATGTCTGCTTTGGAGGTCTGTTGCTTCTGCAGATTTTTATTTAGAGCCACCTAGTATGTTTTTGTGTATTTATGTGTGTTATTTGTCAGTGCTGGTTTCATAGGTCTATGTGAGACTGGTGGTGTGATGCAAGTAATTCCCTTCTCCTCTTGACTGTCTGGTCCAGTCTTGGGTTGAGAGAGCTTAGCCTCCAGTTTGGCTGTATAATTGCATCTCTCGCATGTATTAGTGTTTGGTGGTAGGAGGAGAGGGTTGACTGTGTACATGAGGCAGTTGTAACATTGCCTCAAAATGCCCAGATTCACCAGTTGAACCAGAGAATACACCAGAAACTGCCCTTTGGACATGCCTGGATAGGTACAGTGAGCTGTTTTACTGATTGGCTGATAAGGTCAAAAAGAGAGCCTTGTCCTTCTCTACAGTATAGGGGACGTCTAGTGCTAAAGTTTATTAATGCTTGCTATGAGTTTTGAGCAGGTGCCGGGCTGAGAGGTGAATGGTTTGAGTGTTTAAGTTGAAAGTTTGTCTAGTTCCAGGGGAAAAATTGAAGAGTAGACTTTGTGGAGCCGGGAATAGTTATACCCTAGCTAACCGGCGCTGCCCAGCACAGAAAACTGCGCTAATGCAGGTTTTATTGCAGGGAAATAAAAGAGATAGAAATTAGCCCAAAATGGCCAATAAACTACTAATTTCTGGGCTGAAACCACTCCTCCAGGGAAAGATAGGCTGCTCAAAGCTCCCCTTTCTCACAGGTGAACAGAGAAACTTCCTTCTTTCCAAGTAAGGTATGGATAAACACATAAACTTTTAACACAGCCCTGAATTCAGCACTAACCTGAAAACTGGACTACACTAGCTTAAAAAGGCGGGAAAACAAGTATATTTTTATGTTTTTGTTTTTTTTTTCAGAAAATAAAGCAGATACAATCAAAAAACTCTTTAAATGCACAGAAATAGCTATCACACTTGAGTGTGTAGCCTACAACAGTTAAACATGTAATTTAAACACAAAAATGACTGTTAAAGTGCTGGCAGTAAAAGAAGTACAATATGTAGCTGAAGCAAGCTTTTAAAATCACAAAAACTCTAAAACGTCAGAGTTTTAGGCGGAATTAGCTAAAGGCAGCAAGAAAATGCAGAAAGCTTATACCTAATCACTCCAAAGTCTCTCTTTTGTCTCTCTGCTGCTGTAGAACTCTGCAGGGCACCAGACAGGAGCTTGCTGAGCTGTATACAAGCACAAAAACCTTGCAAATGTGGGTTTTATAGTAGGGAAATGAAAGAGATAGAAATTAGCCCAAAATGGCCAATAAACTACTAATTTCTGGGCTGAAACCATTCCTCCAGAGACATGCTCAAAGCTCCCCTCTCTCACAGGTGAACAGAGAAACTTTCTTCTATCCAAGTAAGGTATGGGCAAACACAGAAACTTGTAACACAGCCCTGAATTCAGCACTAACCTGAAAACTGGACTACTTCAGTAGGCTGCTGCTAGTCACCTTCTACCTTTCTTTAGCAACTTCCAGTTTCAGATATAAGCCTTGTATATAGGTCTTTAAATTTCTTACATATCTAAGTTGTTTAATATGCTAAGTTGTTGTTTTTGCATGCTGAAGGCTGTGGTTTGCTGCACTTGGTACTGTTTTGCTTATGGAGTAGTTATTATCACAACAACGTAGCTTGATTCAAAATCCTCAAAGGGGCTATATCTAACTGTGCTTCAGATGACATATTATAACAGATGTCTTTCTGCATTTGCTTTTTTTATGATGTCTGCAAATGTATTGACATGAAATGCAAATGTAATTGTTTGCATTCATAAAAGGAACATATGTTTTCTTATTAGATACATCCCTGTTTTTATTTTTTTAAACTAATAATGCACTTGATGGAGATCGTACCTTCTGTGGTTAACAAATGTACTCAAAAGGCTAATTTTCTGCCTTTTCCTTTGGCCAGAATACAGAAGTTATAATTGTAATAAGAAACAATTCCTCTTTTCACTTAATTGGTGAGGAAAGTAGTGAAGAAGGTACATATGTTACAATAAAGTTTTTTTTGAATGGCCAGACAGTTTAATTTGTAAATGGTTATCATTTCCCATGAGACACCTCTCCCAAGTTAATGGCTTATCTGGTTAGGAAATTAGTGACTTTTCAAGACAGGATTAGTAGTCTGAAGGGGAGATGACTGGAATGCGATAGTAAGAAAGAATTTTTGCTGGGTTTCTGTTCTGCTATGTTGCTTTTTCTCCACCCTGAGAGTGATGAATTTGCTTATATTTGTAGGTAAGAAGTGCATCACTAAAGATGAAAGAACCAAATTCCCTTTCACCTTTATACAATTAATAGCTTTGAGGAAACTTTTCTATTCTTAAGTTGAGCACTCCAGACCTACTTCTGAAAGCTACCACTCATGAAAAATTAACACCATGGACTGTCTTTACTATCAATCATCAAGTTCCTTTAAGGATTTATAGCTCTTGGATTTGGAGCAACCACAAGACATTTCAGTGTATCGATGTTATTATCTTCATATCTGAGTTTGTCAGTTATTAACTGTACACTCATTCTGTATTGTTTGTTTCCTCCTTCTCAAAATTGTTGTCAATAAGAAGTTGAAATAAAAGTATTTTTGGAAAATAAATAAATAACTAATGTGCCTAACTAGCAAATAATAACTTAAGAAATCAGTACCGGCTGATAATGCGAACTGTGGCAGCAGTACACTAATGCAACTTATCAATTAAATCATCTAACGTTTCATCTGGGAAAGGATATATGGAGACAAAGACAGAAGGATTAAAAATGCCATGACTAATTTCACATTCCCACAACTGTTCATAGGTTCATAGGTTGGTACTAGGCTATCGGCCCTAGGGCCTATACAAGCCTAGCCATAACAATTCCCTGGCTATTTCTTCCCACATTATTTACTTTCCTGGACCCCTGTCTAGCAGGGCGACTGACGTGATCCCTGGGGTGAATTTCCTTTCTCCCATCCAAACGTCAAGGTTCCTCTTGAAGAGGTCCAAAGAGGCACTCTGCTTGACATGTATGGGCAATCTATTCCAGAGTCTGGGGAGTCTCTGGGTCAGGAACCTATCCCTCCAGCATGTTTTGTTTATTGTGATGACAAGGTTTAGATCCCTGGAGCGTATTGCTCTGAGGGATTGGGATTTCTTTAAGTGTAGCATGTCCAACAGCTCTGGGTTTGACATGGCCTTGTATGTTAAGCAGAGATCGCCTCTGCGTAGACGATATGTGACAGAGTATAGCTGGAGTTTTTTGAGGCGGTCAGCGTAGGGCATCTGCTTTAGGCCTGTGATTCTTTTAGTGAGGTATTTCTGAGGCCTTTCCAGTTGTTGCAGATGTCTTGAGAGGTACATACCAAATGGGGCGTTGTATTCTATAATGGGTCTAATGAGGGATGAGTACAGTGGGACAATGACCTCCTTTTTTCTGGATGAAAAGCCCTTCGTGATGAGGTGTGCAACATAGAAGGATTTCCTGACTGTTGTGGCGATGTGGTTATCGAAGGTGAGACCACTGTCCACCTGTGTCCCTAAGTCTCTTATCACACTTTGTGTTTAGTGTACTGCCACCTATATGGTAATACATGGATACATGTTTTTTCCCAAAGGGGATAACAATACATTTCTTGGCATTGAGCTTGAGCCCATGGCTCTGGCACCAAGCATCTGTTTCTGTAAGGCCCTTTTGTAGAGTATCCACATCATTTGGGGATTCAATAATGGCTCCCAGTTTGCAGTCATCTGCAAACTTTGTTAGCCAGAGTCTCTTAGTGTTGACCTGTACTTCAGAGAAGTAGATGCCAAACAAGAGCGGCCCCAGGACTGAACCCTGAGGTACTCCACTTGTCAATTGTCAGGAGCTGGATTTGGAGTCGGCTACTTTTACAGTGTGGGTTCTATCAGTAAGCCATTTAGCAACCCATTGGGTGACATAGGGATTAATACCCAACTTAGTAAGTTTATCTATGATTCCAGAGTGGGGGATGGTGTCAAAGGCCTTGGCAAGGTCTAGATAGGCTGTGTGGACCACCTTACCCTTGTCCATGGCTCTGGAGACTGATTCAAAGAAGTCAATCAGGTTCAGGAGACAAGATCGGCCCTTTACAAACCCAAACTGTCTGTAGATTTCACACCTGGAAACTCCAGTTTTGCTTGTAGTACCACAACCTCAAAACTGGAGTCATAATGGAACACCAAACAGACTGAAAGAAAGTCAGCCAACAGCAAGATAGTTACGGTAAATACAACAGGTGTGTGCTGAAGAAATAACGGTAAGATAGCAATGGAGAAAAAGATGGTCCAGAAGGGAGTAGGAGGACGGGGTATGCCTGAGTGTCGAATATATGTGGTGGTGGTAGAAAAAGAGAATGCTAGATGGAGGATTTGGGAGGAAGAGGGAAAAGAATATGTTTAGGAAGATAGAGAAAGAAACTGAAACATAAAAGGAAGTAAAGGGATATGAAGGGGAGACTGAAAGGACTATAAGGGATTAGGATCATGGCTATAGAGAGTGTCCAGTAGCAAGTATTTAGAAGGACACTGAAAGTCTGTGATGGAAAAGGGTTGAGATATATAGAGCAGATGCAAGAAGGGTAGAGGGCAACATATGACTTCTGACCCAATGGGTGGGACATTGGGATAAAAGCAGGACAGTGGTTAGCATACAAGAGTGTAATTAGAAGAGCTGATGCTAGGAAGGAGGAGGTAAAAAGAGGAAAGCAGTAAAGCAGTAGACGAAACAGGTGTGACTGGAAGGAGTTAGTAAAAGGAAGACTAGGGCACATATAAAAAGACTTGGGAGAAGAAGACGAAGCAATTTGCTTCAGTAAGCTTAGAGAGGTTGAGTATGGAAAATAAAGCATGGGAGTGTGACAAGAGGTTGTTACAATGGCAGTATAGGAGGATATGAAGAGAAGAGTGCCAATGGGAATGTTGAGAGGGCCGAAGATGTAAGGAAAATCAATTCGATAAAATTTATGTGCAGAGAATGTAAGGTGGTGCAGAATTATGGCAGACAAAGTGACATGAAGCAAGTTATATAAAATAAACGTTGTAGGACACTGCTAAATTCCAATGCTTTATTTCTTAAAACAAAGATAAAACACAAGATGAGCGCTTTCGGGATGTTCCCTTCATCAGATATTTCTCACATAAAACAGACACTATTTAAAATAATGAATAGCCAATGGCAGTCAATGAAAGACCTGCCTGTTTTGAAGGGTGGGTTTTACAGGGATTACATCATTAAGCCCTGGCTTCCTACAGGCCAGTAGCTCAACTATCCATCTAGATTCAGCTAGCTCTGTTAAATGTTTCAAATTACCTCCTCTGTTGTTTACCTTAACATTCACAATGGCCCTAAAGGTAAAACTATGAGTAGGATATTCCATCACATGTCTACTTAAAGCATTGTTAATATCATTGTTCCTTATACAAGACAAATGTTGCAAAATCCTTGCCTTAAACAATTGATTAGTCTTACCCACGTAGAAACTTGGGCATTTAACACATTCTGCCAGGTAAACTATGTCAGTGGTACGACATGTGGCTCTACCTTGAAATACAAACTTCCTGTGAGTAACTGGATGTACAAAATCAGATGTTCTCTTTATGTGTGGACAAGCTTTGCAACCTCCACACGAGGCTGTTCCTGTTGATGTAGCTATAATTTTATTTTCATTCATATTTTCTCTACATAGTAGGTCCTTGAGATTTTTATTCCTCTTATACCTAAATCTAGGGTGGGTGCCTACTATTTTGTTCACACATTCATCCCCCATTAAGATGTTCCAATTTTTATGGATGATGTCACAAACATCTCCTACATTTCCACTGTAAGTGAGCATTATCTCAGGTCCCTTTTGCAGCAGCGGGCCACTTGTACAGTTAGAAAGATTTGTAGTTTCACGTCTTATCCATGGTTTATATTTGGTACTTCGAAAACTTTTACCACGATCCATAACCTTATCAACCACCCTACTTTTATAACCCCTCTGTAGTAAACACCCCTTTAACTTTGACAATTCTGACTCATAAACCTTATCATCTAGGCATATCCTTGAAATCCTGCTAACTTGCCCTTGTATTATATTGGTGTAAGTGTGTCATGGATGCATGCTATCATAGGCTAATAAAGTATTTCTCCAACATTCTTTTCTGAAAAGCCTGGATGCAAAGCCTTCATCATTCTGTTCTATGTGGACATCTAAGAAGTCTATGGAATGGAACGATGTATCCACCTTAAACTTAAAAAAGGTTGTTGTGGAATGCAAAAATTCTACAAACCAATGTAAAGAATCTGTATCACCATCCCACAAGATGAAGACATCATCCACAAAACGTGCATACATCTTAATGTGTGCCTTCCATATTTCATTATTCAGCACATGTGTCTGTTCCCATTGCGATAGAACAAGATTAGCATATGTATTGGCACAGGGGGTGCCCATGGCTACCCCCTGTGCCTGTTTATAAACTGAATCTGCTCCTATGAAAACATTGTTGTCAAGGACTGACATTAACAATTCCTTAACTAAATAAATCTTATCTTCTGTTGCCTTAGAATCTCTTAGAAGGGTACTTATCATGGTAACACCATAGTCATTATTAATCACAGTAAATAAGTTGTTAACGTCCATGGTGACCATTAACAGTTTTGTTGTACTTTTAACTTTGCCCAATTTCATCAAAAAGTCCCCTGTGTCTTTCAATATATTATCCAAGCCATCTACAAAAGGTTTTAGATTGTGTTCAAGCCATATGGATATATTCTCTGGTTCGTGTGGTAGGACTTTGGTGCAGTATATGATTTTTTACCTGCTGATGAAGCAAGTTATACATCAGAGAACTTATGAAAGGATCAATGCTATGCTGCTTCACAGCAGACAAAAAACTGGGTCAAGAGAAGAAGAAAGGAGAAGAATGGCATTAATGACCGCGTCGTTGAAAAGGGAAATTTCTAAGGGGTAGAAATCAGGGGAGACTGGCAATATCAATTCAGGAAGGACAAGACAATGAAGAAGACAAGTAGAAGGGAGTGAGGGTAACAAGAGCTGAGTTAAAATGTTAAAGGAGAAGTAAGATACAGTATGGCAAGGTAAACAACAACGAGAGATGGGAAGACGGGCAATAGGAGGGAAGAAAGGTAAAGGGGTAAGTGTTATAATGTAGAAGTTGGTAGGATGTCGAAGGGAAGAGAATATTTAGAATGTGCGATACTGGGTACAAATGAAAACAAATGGAATGGGTGGTCAGAATAAATAACAATAACAATAATAATATAAAAGTCTGCTTTTCTTCTTTGGTCTGAAATATATAATGCTGAATTGGTTGAAAAGTGTAATGGAGTCATGGGATAATTTGAGCTGATATGATTTGTCTTAGGTCAGTAAAAATGGTTTAAAAAAAATAAAAGAAAGTTAATAAAATACATACTCTAATCAGCAAATGCCTATGTTTTACACTCACTGCACCACAACTTCTTAGTAGAGTAAGACTCCTTGTTTAATTGAAAAACAGTAGGCCAGCACAGACTGTCCTGGACTGCCACTCACTCCTACTATCATATATTGAAACCTGGGGGTGAAGAAGGGTGGTGGAAGGCCTCGTCAGTTTTTACTCTACAAACAAAAACTGTGCACACATATTGGTTATGTGGTATAATTTTACACAGAACCAAAAGAAGTTGCAAAACATTTCACAGTGGATTATAAAGCCAGGTCTGATTTGAAGTACAAATGTTTGAGGTTCCTATGATCTACAACCAAATTTTGCTAAGCAGAAACAAGGAAATAGCTAGGGTGCTACATATTGATAACAAAAAGCTCCCCGCTGCCCATGTGAAGTGCCAGTGCTGACATATTCTTTAAGCATGCCTTAAAGTGGAATGTGGAAATGAAAGGGGAGAGCCTGTCTCTAGTGCTAAATTTATTTATTTATTTTATTTGCCATTTGTTAACTGGGTTAGTCTTGCTGGGAAGATGCCCTTTTTCAGCAGATACCCGAGGAGAAAAGTACCAGTAGAAAACTTTAATTTATTACAATGAAATACAAATTTAAGCAGTCAAACAAGGGGATAAATATTTGTTTTATACATTAAAAAAATAAGATTCATCTTATACAAACTTTGAAAGAAGACTATCTTAAAATACATGGATTGAGTGTCATACAATAACAGATTAGAGAAGTGAGAAGTAGGGACATGTATGGGAAAAGGAGGGCAAGAAATAGGGAAGTAGAGGAATATTAGGTATACAGTGGAGTCTAGCAGGAGATAGTAGGGAACAGAGAGAAATAGACATAAAATATAAGTAAGATTTATCCAATACAAGAATTAGGAATAAAAGAAGTGCTAGATACAGAAATAGAAGTAAAAATACAAGTAGGTGAGTATAAGATGTAGGGAAAAATAGACACTTTCATCTTTACAACACTCACTTCCTGAGACACCCAGTGCTTTTGTAGGTGACATGAAAAAGGACAAGTTTGTGAAATATTCATTTTAAGTGGTCTGCTACAAATGTAAAAGGTTATTCACAGAATGAGAACTATCGCTTTACAGATTACGTAAACAATAGATCTTCATGTTACGCATGGAAGATTTCTAAGTGCTTGTGTTTCTGCGTACGGAAAACAACTCTGATCATTTTTCTTAACTTTTAAAATCATCACACTCCCCACTGTCAGTGTTCTTTGACATTATGCTTTCAGGAAGTCGGGTGAAAGGTTTGCAAACTAAAGCACAGCCTTATTATGTAACATCTGCATATAAATGTTATATTTTAATGCCAGGCAAGGTATATAGCCAGCAGTTAAAATGTTCACAGATTTTGGTTTGATCTGCATTATTCTGTCTTTCAACTCTAAATACAAAGAAAGAACAGACCACAAATGGCTACTAGCATACACAGACAGTGTTCCATACCTTAACATGTCTCCCACTTTAATTATGACTACACAGACTCACTGGAGTTCTACCCTTAATGAGTACTGGATAAGAAAGAGTTAAAAAGACAAACTTTCACCTAAAAGAATATGAAATAAATTTATAAACTTTAGAAAATTTGGCACAAATGCCCACTTATGCAAATTGAACCAATTAATTTGAAAGAAGCAAAGCTCATAACGGTGGAAGAAAAGGAAACAGAATAAGTTGTGCTCCACCCTTCACAACTAATCTGTCATATTACAACTGTGGGTATACTGTTAATCTGTTTGGGTTTATGGTGTTAACAGTCATAGATAAAAAATGATGGTGAAGAAGAAAGACAGATATGTTAAAATAGCACAATATCACAGCCATACAAATACATTTTTCTCTGAAAGGTATTGCTGTGCAGCATTTGAAAGGATCTTCTAGACACAGCAAATACAAGATAAATGAATAAAATTATGATTAGAAAGACAGGCAATAGCTTATGTGAATTATACTACATAATAACTGTATAAATGTATTGCCACATTTCTTGCTTATTCTCACTTTATCTTGATAACATGAATAAGCACAATACAATCATTAAAGCACAGAAAAGAAACAAAGCAATGATCATTGGTAGAGAAGTACACTGTTCCAGGTATCATTAGTGAAATACACAGTCAGGAAATGATGCTTTCTGCTGCTTGCGTTTGGTTGTAACACAATGTAACTACATAGTTTCACAACGCCTACCACGCAAAAACATACCAAACAGGTCTAGCTGCAGTGAGTAAACAGGCTAAGGTTATACATAAGCAGAAATAAATAAGTACAGAACCACCACAGATATACAGCCCTTCTGATATGGAATGATTTTTTTAAGGAAGAATATGTATTTCCTGCACCTGTTAAAACATGGCTGCTGAATACTGCATTTCAGGAAAAATAAATAGTCTAATGTGGATCAGTTAATAAGGACAAGACGTGATGAGTATTACAGTCAAGGTCTTTGGCAGTCCAGTTTAAAAATAATTACTGCTAGAAACACAAGGGACAGTAACAGAAGTAATAATAATAGGAAGAGTAGCAAAAGCATAGCAGTTCGTTACCTACCAGATCAGCCATTGTGTTGGACCGCTCAAGAACTGAAGCTGCTTTGGATCTAAAGACATTAACTTTAATTCTTTTCATGTGTTTGTCTAGTCTGTAAAGACAGCCAGAGACAAACCAAATGATCTATCCAAAAAGAAGGGGAGCAAATATGGGGAACCCCACCACTGCTCAAAGTGAAACTGCTCGAGCATGAATAGCACAAAAAAAAAAAAAAAGGGAAAAAAAAAGATGAAAGGCATAATGCTGACATCTGTTTTCCAGAGGAAATCATTGCCTGGGCAGATACTAGGTATGTGCCAGAAGTAATTCACTTGTCTCCCTTCTCTGGGCTGGTGCAACAGTGGAGTTGATATAGGTACCAGAGTTATAGGTTCATAGGTAGGTACTAGGCTATCAGCCCAAGGGCCTAAGTAAGCCTAGTCAACAAGGTTCCTTGGCTTACGCCACCCAAGAAAGTTAATTTCCTGTGCCCCTGTTGAGCAGAGCCACAGAAGTGATCCTCGGGGTGTATTTCCTATTTCCCATCCACTCATCAAGATTTTTCTTGAAGAGTGCTAATGAGGAACTTTGCTTGACATAGATGGGTAGCTTGTTCCAGAGTACAGAAGTCTCTGGGACAGGAATCTATCCCTCCAGCATGTCCTGTTTATTGTGGTGACAAGGTTTAGGTCCCTAGAGCATGTAGCTTGGAGGGATTGGGATTTCTTTAGGTGTAGCATGTCCAACAGCTCTGGGTTTGACATAGCTTTATATGTTAGACAGAGATCTCCTCGGAGTAGGTGATATGCTACAGAGTAAAGCTGGAGTTTTTTGAGATGGTCAGTGTAGGGCATCTGTTTGAGGCCAGTAATCCTCTTTGTGAGGTACTTCTGTGGCCTTTCCAGCTGCTGCAGATATCTTGTGAGGTACATTCCAAAAGGGGCGTTGTACTCTATAATGGGTCTAATGAGTGCCGAGTAGATGGGAACAATGACCTATTTTTCCTGGATGAGAACCCTTTTGTGATGAGGTGTGCCACATAGAAGGATTTCCTGACTACTGTGGCGATGTGATTATCAAAGGAGAGACTACTGTCCACCTGGGTCCCAAGGTCTCTTATCACACATTCAGCGTTAAGTAGACTGCCATTTATGTGGTAGTTCATAGTTTTTACCAAAGGGGATGACAATGCACTTTTTGGCATTGATCTTGAGGCCATGCCTCTGACACCAGGCATCTGGCTCAGTGAGGCCCTTTTGTAGGATGTCCACATCATTTCGGGACTTGACTATGGCTCCTAGTTTGCAGTCATTTGCGAACTTCGTAGCCAGAGGCCTTCTGTGTTAGCCTGTACGTCAGAGAAGTAGATACCAAACAGGAGAGGTCCCAGGACTGAAGCCTGTGCTACTCCACTTGTCACTGATTTTAAGTCAGATTTTGAGTCTGCAACTTTTACAGTGTGGGTTCTCTCAGTGAGCCATTTGGCAACCCATCTTGTGATGTAGGGATTTATACCTAGTTTAGTGAGTTTAGCTACAATTCCAGAAAGGAGGATGGTGTTGAACGCCTTGGCGAGGTCAAGATAGGCTGTATGATCCACCTTACACTCGTCTACGGCTTTGGTGACTGCCTCAAAGAAGTCAATCAGGTTCAAAAGGCATGATCTGCCTTTCACAAACCTGAACTGGATGGGACTGGAAGTTACCAATGTCTTTGTCTATGAGTTCCATGATGGTACGTTCTATGGCCTTGCAGACCAGGCTCGTCAGGCTAATACGGCAATAGTTCCCATGATCAGTGGTGGCTCCCCCTTTGTGGAGTGGGATAACTGTTGCTGTGTGCCATTCAGTGGGCACAAAGCATGATGTGAGACTATGATTGAACATGGTGCTTAGGTGGGGAGCCAGTTTGTTCTGAAAGTTCGTGTTAAATGCAGCCTGGGATGTTGTCCAGTCCCAAGGATACTGTGTTTTTGGTTTTAGAAAGTGCAGCTTTTACCTGCATAGATGTGATTACAGGGACTCTGCATTCTTCCTGCATAGATATGGGCCCTTTAGGGGGTAAGAGGGGGGTAAAGTTAGCACTGAACCTATCTGCCAAGATGTTGGCAATATCAGTTGGTTCTGTAATTTTCATGCCACTGTGCTGTTACTCAGAGCAGATCTGGGTGTTGCCATTGAGATTCTTGACATAGCTATAGAATGCTTTGTGGTTGCTCTTAGAATCAGTGGCAATTTTGTTTACGTAGCTAGCTTTGGAGGATCTTATAAGGGATCTCAGCTTCTTACTGGCAGGGGACAACCAGATTGGCTTCCTTTTTTTGGAGGATAGCATATAGGTTCTGTTTGGGATATCACGATCCATGCACTTGTGTAAGTGCTTATAGAGTGCATTTGTGTAGGATTCAGCAGTTGTAACTGTATTGTCCATCTGCATGGGTGTCATGAAGTTCGCCACTTCTGTCTTAAGAAGTATGAAGTTGGCTTTGGAGAAATTTTTTACCATGCTTTCCTTAATAGTGGGTGGAGGCGGGATGCGGATATCTAGGGTGATTAGCTTATGGTAGGATCTGACCAACGAGGAGTTGATTTCAGGTGTGGAACACCGGTCACTCATGTTGGGAATGACTAGGTCTAGGATACTGTTGCCCTGGTGGGGGTGTGCATAAGTTGATCCAGGGCACTGGAATTTATGAATTCCAGAAAGCGTTGAGCGAAGTAGTTGGTACATGAGTAGTGTTTCCAGTTAATGGTGGGGTAGATGAAATCGCCCATTATTAGGGTGTTTGGTTGAACCCTAATATTTTCCAGTATATCAAGAAAAGAGGAGTGGGAATCCTGGGGCATGGTGGGGGATCTGTAGCAAGCTACAATTTGGATTGCAGTTTTGCCAAGAGTTAGTTGCACTTGGATAACCTCGGATGCATTATGCTGCAACTAGCCTGGAGGTGTGGATATCCTTAATGAATATGGACACACCTCCGCCTTTGGTGTTCTGGTCCAGGTTAGATGGCCGAAAAGTGTGGTATGAGTTATAGCCTGATAATGCAGGGGGTGCTCTCTAGAGCCTTGAACCAGATCTCAGTCACTGCACAGATATTGATGTTCTCCATTTTAAGGAGTGCCTCAAGTGAGTGCATTTTGACATTTAGACTTCTAGCATTGAGTAGCATTACTCTCAGTTTTTGCTTGCCTGTTCCTGTTACAGTGGTGAATTTGTCATTTGAACCTTACCTAAAAAAGGCACTATAGGGGCGGCAAGAGCCTTAGCCAGTATCTGGAATCCCAGGAGCAACAGGTGCAGTCCATCTCTGGCAAAGCATCGTGGTCTATCGACCATGTCGTCCCTGGCAGACAGATACTGGATCCCCTTAGAATGACACCAGAAGCTTAGCCAATTGTTGAAGTCAATCATTTTGTCCTTGTACTGCGGTATCATTCTGGGCGATGGCAGGATGCTAGTCAGGGCTAGGGTCATATTTGTCTGTGCTACAAGATTGGAGAGCTCTTCCATGTCTCTTTTCATGTAGTCCAGGGAGTTCATTCACACCAACACGGACAATGACAGTCATATTTGTACATGTTGTGGAATGACCTGAGTGCATGGGTTATGTGGCGGATCCTGGCACCTGACAGGCAGCTGACAGTAACCTTCTCTCTAGCTTGTTGAGTGGGACATCAGTTTACCTGACTATAGAGTCACCTATGACTAGTGTGTTGGGTATGTTGGATTGCCTTATGGGCTGTGATTTATTGGCACACTGAGTCTGTGGGCTATTTGTCATTTGGGTTGTTTTGGGGGGTGGAGGTTCCTTGCGTTTCTGCTTTCGAGGTCTCTGTTGCTTGAGCAGATTATTATTGAGAGCCTCTGTGAATGTTTTTGTATTTCCATGTGTGGATTTTGGTTGTGTAGGTTTAGTGGGACTATGTGATGAGTGTGGTGTGGTGCAAGTGCCTTCTCCTCTTGACTGTCAAGTTCAGTCTTGGTTGGAGATAACTTTACCTCCAGTTTGGCTAGATAAGTGCATCTCTCACAGGTTGTGGTGTTGGGTGGTAGGAGGAGGTCTGTGTACATGAGGCAATTGCAACATTGCCTCAAGATGCCCAGATTCATCAGATGGACCGGAGAGAACACTGGGAGCTGACCCTTGGACATGTCTGAATAAAAAACTACTTTCCTCTAGACAAATGAGGAAAGTGAGTATAAGAGCTGTTTTTCTCTAAGCAAGTGAGGAAAGTAAGTACAAAAACTGTTTTCCTCTAGGTAAAGAGGAAGGTTGAGTGCTGTAGTAATTTGTAGCTTATTTAGTGCTAACAACAAGTTCTGAACAAGTGCTGAACACGAATAAGCAAATTCAAGTGCTAAAACTAAGAATCTGTACTGTATCTTGTGGTAGATAGGCTACCTAGTGCTTACCACTCCCACTGATAAGCTAGAATGCTTCCCTCCAACACAGAAAGGCTTGGGGGTGCTCAGAAGCTTGCAAACAGTCCTGGATACAGCAAATCTGTATCTGGACTAATTTAGTTACAGGAAAGGTGGGAAACAAGCGCAAATGTGGGCTTTTAAACCAGAAAGTTGAAAGAGATGGAAAAACTGCCAAACGGCCAATAAACTACAATTTTTGGGCCAGAAACCACTCTTGTGGTAGATAGGCTACCTAGTGCTCACTACTTCCACTGATAAGCTAGAAGGCTTTCCTCCAACACAGAAAGGCTTTGGGGGCTCAGAAGCTTACATACAGTCCTGGTTTCAGCAAATCTATAACTGGACTAAACTAGTTAAAGGAAAGGCAGGAAACAAGCTTAGAATTTTTTTTTTTAATTTTATGGATGGCTTGCCTCCTCGTTGGGGTTGCAGATGGCTTGCTCCCACACCGGGGAGCATAGATGGCTTGTCTCCTAGCAAAAACAATTAAAATAGATTTTTTTTACATTTCTGTGTTTCAGCATTTTTTTTCATCCTTTTGGTTCATGGGTTTTAAGGAAGTCAGCATTAAATATTAGAACCCAAATAAACAAGGTGGAAGTTATGTAATAAATGGAAGAGGGTTATAAAAATACATGAGGAAGTTTAGTTTGTGTATTTATTTGTTTCATGATCACAGAGACTTGTAAACACATGACATTACTTCACAAAGAAGGAAGTGGGCTAAGACCAGTGAGAGTGTTTATGAATATATAGCCCAGGTATATGGCAGGTTTAATAAGGGCCTGGATAGTACTGGCCAGTGTTAAACTGTTAACAAATGTATACCCAACAGGCAATGAACATGTTCAGTGTTAACTAAAGTTCTCTAATCTGTTCTTACATTTCTGTTTCTGTGCGACTTATATCATTAAAACTGATTGAAAAGTCATTCACCCCAACCTATCCTAAACATACGTGTTGCACTTAATTGTTTCACTATGTAGAAGAAGCAAAATTACTAACACAAATGATATTCAGGGTACTGTGTACAAGATCTCCTCATCAGCATAAGAAGAGCTCTGTGAAAGGAAAAACTCTGGTCTATTAGATCCATCTTATTAATGTAATTAGAACTATGCCAGTTCTCTAGCCTTCTGTCAGCACTCATCAACCTGTCTCACAAAAATCATGTAAAATGAATTCTACCTCCTCATTAAGTGATGCATTCTACAGTCTCACAACCTTACCTGTAAAAAAAAATGTTTCCTTATGCTGCCTGTAAATGTTCCCTCCTTCACTTGAAATCTATGCCCTTCATTTATCCTGCCATTTTATTTACTTTATTTATTTAGACAGTTAATTTATGGGGTGGTACACTGAACATAACTGACCATTAGCAAGCACAGCTCAGGTAAAGAAATTCACATAAAAATAAAACAGAACAAATTTACAAGCATGGAGTAAACACTGAAGGTACAGAGTCCTGCAGACAACTGAAAAAATATGCAAATATTACTAACAGAATAGAAAAGCAAATGTGGATTAATTTTAATGGTAAATATGAGAGGGAAGAAAAAAAGAGAAAACATAGGGTCAAAGTAAAAGTGATGTGTGTGAGAAGGGATTTAGGTGGTGTGTCCAGTAGAAAGTCACTTGTAGTCAGATGTTTGATGGAGGTGTCTTTTGAGTTGTGGTCTGAAAGTGGGGAAAGAGGAGACTCCATTTAAGTGAGGTGGGAGGGATTGTCAGAGTTTCAGTGGAAGAATGGGTCAGTAATAGTGCAGTTTGGGTTGGGGTGTCTAGAGTGAGCGAATTAAATGGCAGAGGTAGTGATGGTTATAGGGGTGGTTTTATTATGTAGTTTGGCTACAACTGTTAGAAAGGCACCTGGTTGAAAAGAGACCATAGGAGAAGATCAATTTTTTTTTGTAAGGCTCCAGCTATAACGGGGAGCCTATATTTAAGTTGTTTGGGCAGGACCCTTTTTGCATATTGCAGTTCTAGCTAGTTTGACAAGAAAGGGTGATATTTTCCAGGACCAGAATAAAAGGAACTAATTTTTTCCTGGTGTTTTCAGTGTGGCTTTGCAAGTTAAGTGACTGGTCTGCATGTTAACCTAAGTCTTAAAAGTACATGGTCATTTCTATTTGGGAACCATTTACATCTCTGATGCTGAGATTTCTTGGAGCTTTTTTTCAGCTTTTCTGATATTCCATACATTTTGTTTTAGAGGGGTTTAGGAGTAGCTTATGGTTGCTTAGCCAAGAATTAAGGGAGTGAAGGTCAGACTGAACCTGGATTTGAATAACTTAATATGAGGGACTGTATCAAAGAATAACCATATCATCTGCATAAAGAGTGATAGCAAAGTTAGGTAGATTAGTGAGTAGCTTGGTAATAAAGATTGAAAACTGAGTACGGATCCCTGGGCCGCTCCTCTGGTAAGGGCTGATGGAGGTGATAGGAATGAGGAGACTTTGATTCCAAAATATCTGTTTGTTCAGAAACGTTAGAACCAGTTGACAGTGTTGGGGCTAACCACTATTTCCTGGAAGAAGTGATGGAGCAGGAGTTGGTCAATAAGATCAAAAGCGTTGACAAGGTCAATGAAAACTACTCCTGAAAGGTTTCCTTTATTCATGTTAAGAAGGATCTCATCTGTATGCAACCATAGTGCTGTCATTATGCTCCAGCCAGTCCAGAATCCATGCTGTTTGAGAGTGAGGAGGTGTTACTGTTCAGTGTAATTGGACAGCTGTTTACAGATTAGTTTTTCGATTATCTTCTCAAGTGTATGGAGGATGGAGATAGGGCAGGAATGGCACTTTCTTGCTGCGAAGCATTGTGGGGGGTAGAGGTAAACAGGGAGTTCTGAAAGTAAGTGGTAGGAATCTATGATGATGGGACAGGACTAGTGTGTGTGTATATGGGCAGTGAAAGGATTAAGAATGATGTGTTTTTTTGTTAGTGGATTTATTTAAGTGTGAATGGTGATGAAACTGGATAGAAGTTTAGGGTGGAAATATATTAAGTTTAGTTGGTTGAGGAGATAAGATGTAAGATTAGTGAAGTTGTGTGTACCTTTAATGGCTGGTTAGAAGCAGGTGGTAGAAGATTGGAGACACTGCTGTATAAATACAAGTACCTGGGGAGGAAGGGGAAAGAAGCGGGACACACCTCCACCTTAGCTGGACTCAATCTATGAAGGGGTTCATGATAGAAAGAGAGGTCAAACAGCACAAGTACAGTAGTGGTTAGACAAAAAAGTGGGAGAAAAACTAAAACTAAGCTCCTTAGTTGTTAAAGCTAAGGCTGCTCATCTTCCTGGTCTGAAACAAGTGTGTAAGGTAAGTAAATGCATGCTGTTTCTGTGGGCAAGAAGAATGAGTTATTTAACTGCATTCTGCCAAGATGAGGGGTAAAAAAGCTTTGTCTTTTTAATGCCTTTTTTATCACATGGAATAGTGTTTCAGTAGTAAATCTGAAGAGGGTACATGCCTTGACAGACTTGCCCAGGAGTGGCCAGAAATTGCAGGTACCAAAAAGGTGATGCTCTAGGCTGTCATCCTATCCCTGTGTTCCCCCTTCTTTTTTCTGCTGTACATATCCATAGTCAACCAATCTCTTCTTTGGGCCTGAAATCCCCCATTTTCCTTACCATCCTCATAACTCTTTTCTTCACATTCACAACCAGCTTGATACCCTTGTTAAGATACAGCCTCAAAAAATTAACACATTACACCAGAGTAGACCACAGCCTTTCATCTCTGGAGTTGTATACCAGGTAGTAATAAGATGATACAGTGGTCTGCCTTTTTCACACATCTGTTTTACCTTCTTTCCTCCACTGCATCCTTTCCCATTCCACTGATCTTTTGTTTGTGCTCCAAGTCCACATTTCCTTATCATCCTCATAACCTTGACAGTCTCAACCAGCTTTATGCCCTTGTCATGATACATGATGATGAGACAACACCCTTTCATCGTTGGAGCCCACACCTCCGTCTAGTTTTCCAGTCATAATGCTGGTTCCACTGCTGTCATACCACAAATCACCACATGGCTAATCATGGACAGAATTAAGTGATTAGATACCATACTTTATTTTCTAATCATCTAATTGGTGATCCTTCAAGTTAATACTTCCCTTTGATCCCACCAAGCAAATAGGCTTTTTTATACATATGTACATGCAAACATACACACATACATACATGCACAAACATAGATATCTAACTCAATAGACAGACTAAAATTATGACTGGGTCTTCAATCATATTTAAGTTGTAATATGTTTGAAAACAGAATGAAGGAAAGCTCAAGAGGTGAAAACTGACATTCATTCTGAGAACATGTAGCTACTTGGTGTTGATTGGAAAAAGATAAATTCTTTTCAGTACATGAATCTTTATTTACATGTGCCATACACTGCCACTTACAGAGGGAGAGGAAAAAAAAAAGTTTACAATGCTAAATATTTTACAGCTTAGAAAACAGAGTTCATTCTCCAGAACACTTATAGGTTCATAGGTGTGTACTAGGCTATTGGCCTTGGCCTTTACAAGCCTAGCCCATAGAAGTGTCCTGGCATCATGCCGCCCGACGTTAGTTCCCAGTGCCTCTATCAAATGCAGCCACTGGAGTGATCCTCGGGGTGAACTTTCTATTACCCATCCACTCATCAAGATTTCTCTTGAAGAGAGACAGTGGGCTCCTCTGCTTGACATGTATGGGAAGTCTATTCCAGAGCATGGGCAGTCTCTGATTGAGGAACCTGTCCCTCCAGCATGTTCTGTTGATTGTGTTAATGAGGCTGAGGCCATTGGAGCATGTGGTGCGGAGGGATTGGAATTTCTTTAGATATAGCATTTCTAACAGAGCTGGGTCAGACATGGCTTTGTAAGTCAAGCAGAAATTGCCTCTAAGTAGGTGATATGAGACAGAGAATAGCTGAAGTATTTTGTGTCTGTCCATGTAGGACATGTGTTTACTCCACAGGATCCTTTTTGTGAGGTACTTCTGTGGCCTCTACAGCTGCTGCAGGTGTCTAGTCAGGTACATGCCAAATGGGGCATTATACTCGATGACTGGTCTAATGAGGGAAGAGTAGACAGAGATGATGACCTCTTTCTTCCTGGATACAAAACCCTTGGTAATGATATGTGCTACATAGAAGGACTTTCTGACCACAGTGGCATTGTGGTGGTTGAAGGAGAGGTTGCTGTCAGCCAGCATCCCCAGATCCTTTATTATGCCTTCAGTGTTGTGGGCTTCCATCAATGTGGTAATTAGTGGGAACTGAGTTTTTACCAAGGGGGATGATGACACATTTTTTGGCATTAAGCTTAAGGCCATGGTTTCGACACCAGTCATTGGTCTCAGTGAGGCCTTTCTGTAGGATGTCTGCATCAGTTGGGGAGTGAATAATGGCTCGCAGCTTGCAGTCATCAGCAAACCTGGTCAGCCAGAGTCCCTTTGTGTTGGCCTGTACTTCTGAAAAGTAGATGCTGAACAGGAGATGACCCAGGACCGATCCCTGTGGGACTCCACTCGTGATTGATCTGCAGTCTGACTTGGAGTCCGCTACTGTTACACTGTGTGTTCTGCCTTTGAGCCAATTTGCAACCCACCTAGTGATATAGGGGTTGATGCCTAGTTTGCTGAGTTTATCAATAATTCCTGAGTGAGGAATGGTATCAAAGGCCTAGGCCAGATCAAGGTAGGCTGTATGCACTGCCTGACCTTCAACCACAGCCCTGGTGACTGACTCAAAGAAGTCAACCAGGTTGAGCAGGCATGATCTCCCTTTCACAAAACCAAATTGCGTGGGGTCTAGAGGTTAGAAATTTCCTGTATCTTTGTTAATCTGGTCCATGATGATGTGCTCCATAGCTTTACATATCAGACTCATCAGGCTAATGGGGCAATAATTCCCAGGGTCTGTATTCGCTCCCCCTTTATGGAAAGGGATGACTGTAGCAGTGTGCCATTCAGTAGACTCAAAGCCTGAGGTGAGGCTGTGACTGAACAAGGCACACAGATGTGGTGCCAGTTCGCATTATAGTTCATGTAGAACATAGCTAGGGATATTATCAGGTCCCATGGAAGCTATATTCTTGACCTTGGACAATGCAGCTTTAACCTGTGCTGCAGTAATGCTGGGTGCCTGGCATTCTTCCGGTATTGTGATTGGTCCTTGGGGGGGGCTAAATTTGGCACTGATTCTGTCGGTCAGTTTGTTGGCAATATCTGTTGACTCAGTATAGGAGGTACCATTGTGCAGTAACTCAGAGCAAATCTGGGTATTGCCACGGAGGTTCTTCATATAGCTATAGAAGGCTTTGTGATTGTTTTAGTGTCTGCTGCAATTCTGCCTTCATAGCTGGCTTTAGAGGATTTGATGAGGGATCTCAACTTTTTGTTGAGGCTAATAAGAGAGTTTTTCCAGTCTTAGGACTTCACCTTTTTCTGCAACTGTTTCTTCCTTCTCTCGTAGAGTTTATTAATGGCAGGGGACCACCAGATTGGCTTCCTTTTTTAGTTCCATGCATTTATGTACATGTTCATACAATACACTGGTGTAGGATTAGGCAGTCATACAGCTATTTTCCATCGGCATGGGTGCCATGAAGTTAGCCACCTCTGTTTTTAGGAGTCCAAAGTCAGCTATGGAGAAGGTTTTCAAAGCGATTACCTTTGCAGGGGATGTGGGTGAGATTTGGATTTTCATGATGATTAGTTTATGGTCGGATCTGACCAGGGAGGGATTGACTTTTGGTGTATAGCAATGGTCGCCCATGTCAGCAGCTCTTTGCATTACAAGGGGTTTTGGCTTTTCCAATGTGTTATGAGATTGAGAAAAAGAAAAAAAAAACATATTGGAAGAGAAAGGGTTTTACCGTTTTGAAGAACATAACACAGTTAGCACTGCAGAGATGCAAGACGTGTGGGTTGAAGATGAAGGTGGCATCTGCTAGAGATGCAAGGTGAAATAAAAGGATTATCACTGTTTCTTAGATCTATAGCAAGGAGGTATTTGGGTATCTATGCAATATTTTTTTTTTATTGCAGTTTATTAAAGCTTTCTGTCACAGTGTAAGAGGAGTTGTTATACAGTGATATAATATGTCTTTGTGTTATCCTGAGGACATTTTGGCCCTCACCTCTGTGGACTCTTTTTGAGTTGTCAATTTGACGTGGAATACTAAACTGGGGCATTGGCTGGGATGCCAACTGACCTTCCTTCAGCTTGTTAGAGCTGCCTCACAGGCAGTGGCCAGAAACAAAGTGCAGCTGTGATTTTCTGACAGATTCAAAAGCCATCATACAGTTTCTACTACCACAAACAAGCAGAAGTGTAGCAGCAAAAAATATATTGCAACTTTTAAAGTTGTTTCAGATGGCATTGCTGTTCTGTACAGGATGCTTACTTATGCTGTGGTTCATCAGAAGTGTGCTTAACAGTGTATTTTCTCAAACAGTTTTATGACATCACATTGCTACAGGTTTGCACATACTTGCTTCCATGTGTAAAACACTCAAAGAACGAATGCTTCTTGGATTGCACATTAACCTCATCCCATGCATGACTTGCACTGCTCCAGCAGCCTAATTAGCACAAAACTTGCCATGACTGGGTGGGTAAGCAAAGTCAGTGTCTTTAATTCTATTTCACCCACAAGCCTCCTGTTTTATGTAATGAAACAGCCACAGGACAACCAGTCCTTCCCCCTAGATTAAGTGTGCCAGCATTTTTCATTCACTCCTGTCCTTCCTTGACTCCTGTAATGCTAGAGCTGCTATTTGAATTGAGGTCATCTGGTCATATTAAGAGCTGCATCCTTCTATGCTACTGAGCTGAGTATAGCAGAACTGAAATCCTTAATGATGAGAAGAGACAAAGCCTTGACTGAATACCTCAGAAATAACACAGAAACCATGCTTCAAGCATCTCAGAAACCACTGCAAAAAAAGTTGGTGAAACAACAAAACAAGGACTCTGAAGGCAAACAAAATCCATTTTGCTCACATAAAGGCTTCTAGAATTCTGACAACATGCTCCTGCTTGTAGCCAACTAGCTGTCCCTATTCCCTGTCCCCAAAAATGTGAGATACATTGTAGACGAATTCAAAACGCACTTTGAAATTGGATTTTCTTTGAGTCTATCAGGTAATGCCTTCCATTACTACTTCCACAGCACAAAAAATCCTCCCCAGCATTCTGGCTGAGGCAGTCAGTATACAAATAGCCAGTAAATTCCTAACAGAAATCAAAGGAACGGTTCAGCAAGTTCAAGATGACCTCCCAGCAAGGCTTAGCAAAATAGTTTTATTTATCCATTCCACCTTTGTGCGTCAAAATGAAAAAATAAATGAAGGCAAAGTCTCAGCAATGCAGAAGGAAGCTGACGTTATACCAGCTCATAAAGTAGGTACAGCTACAATATTCAACCACAGCTGCCCTACTGCTTTCTTAAATACTAAATCCAGAACACTGGGAGAAATTGTCTCTAAATAGTCTGTTGAATTCCTTGAGACAACAGAATCAGTTCATCAAACAATGATGTCAGAAAAAGGCTTTTCTTATACTTGTTTAAAGCTTTCAATATCATTTGCCATGAAAGATTCATGAATACAATGCAGTCTTTTTTTGTCAACCAATACACCTTAAATCAGGTCAGCAGTTAATATCCAAAAACTAAGAGATAAAGAAATGTGTTTCGGATTATACTTCTGACAAAGGGGTACCATATGGCTCAGTATTTAGCCCTGTAGTCTTCTTTTCAGTGGAATAACCCATATATATATATATATATATATATATATATATATATATATATATATATATATATATATATATATATATATATATATATATATATGCAGCATGTCCTACTCCCTCATCGCACACGGATCACTGTTTTACAGAGCTGACTGTCATACCAAAGCTGAATATTAGGTACAATTTAGTTCTCATTCACTTGGACACTGATTAGATGAATCCTGCCTTATACTCAAACTCTGTAAGACCAAATTGATTTTATTTTGTAGTTTTGGTATCATTCTACACATTCTCCAGACATCTCTATCCAGACTAATGCAAGTGAGTTTTTAGATTGCCAAACAATGTGTAATACCAAGGACTGATGATAGATTAGGTAATACTAATATATTCAACAGTTAATAAAGTTCATTTGTTAATATGTACATCATTTGAGCCTATCTCATTCCTCCTACTTCGCTGAAACTGCCATATCCATACTTATTTCCAAATTGTTCAATAAGGCATCTTACAAATGGTTGAACAAAATTATTACAAATGCACCAAAATTTCTGTCCAGTCTGTACTATGGTCTCCCCAATCTGACTGTTTCAAACTCCACCTCTCATGCCTACCAATGTCATCAGTTTCCATCCAAGGGTATAATTTTCTTCTTAAATATTGTAGAAATTATCTCTGCTGCATGCCATAATATACATTACTTCAGTCACTTCTCGTATAGCTAATATAGTCATTTATCTTATGCTGAATTGTTCCAATTACAATAATGACTCAAAATGCCATTCTCTTCTTGTCTTGCCTTTACTAGCTCTGTTTATGGATTTAATCAGTGTGCATACATATGTTTATTGATTTTAAATGAACCCATTCCTACTGTATCTTGTTGTTTGACTTTGTGTGTTTCTTGTTTCTTATGTAAACAGTTTATGCCCCTTTACTCTGTTTGTACCAGTTTTATGGCTGAAATTCATTTATTTATTTATTTATTTGCAGTTGGTTAACCAGGATAGTCCATTGGGCCTAGAAGAACCCGTTTCCAATGAAGTCCTGGGGAGAAAAGCTCCAAAAACAAAACAATAATTATAAACAAAATTACAATCAAAGCTTTTATTACAGTAAGTACAAAAGTACTAGTAAAAAGAAATTGCATTTAAACATACAATTTCTAAAGGAAAAATGACAATCATAGTTTAGGTTATACTAATTACAGATAAAGTATTTAATTTAACAGAGACAATTTCTGAGATAAAAAGTATCAGCATTGTAAATCAAGAGTAGTTGTTTACACATGGATTGGTTCCTGCTAAAACCATGTATGCAATCGGAGAAGACTGAGATGAAGAGAGGAGATGAGATTAAGAGGGGTGGGAGCAGGAGCATTCCCACTGAGAAATTAGGTGTGAGTGGAGTGAGTTTTTAAAGGAAGAGCGGTTTGTGGTGGTACAGATGGATGGAGGTAGGGAGTTCCATTGATGTGCAAGGGCAAAGGGTAGGAGATTTTTGCCTGAGGGACGGGTAGATGTATGCAGTTCTATTGGGTTTTGATTGTTAGATCTTAATAGTCTTTCAGGGAGGTGCATTTCGAAGGCTGAGTATAGGGATGGACAGAGGGAGAGGGTGAAAATGAGTTTGTGGGCATGCATGAGTTGAATTAAGGAGAGATAACTGGGCAGCTCTAACCACTTTAATTGATGAAGGGCTAGACAGTGATTGGTAGAAGACTTTTGGCTTGTGGAAAACTTTGCAATTTTGTAATAACAAGAGGAGAGGTTTGAGAGGATTGTAGGTTTGTTAGAAGTGCAGCACTGTAAAGAAGAGAAGGGATGAGATATGTGGTAGAGAGAATACACTTAGTAGAAAGAGTAAGGTAGTGATTGTGGTGGTAAAGCATGCCAAGTTTTTGGTGGGTTTATTTGATATTTATTTGTAAGGGAGAGGTGAATTTGAGCTGGTCATCGATGAGGACACCTAGTAATTTAGCCTCAGATACTAATTTGAGAGATGTATTGTTATGGCTTTTGATGGAAAATGAATTCTTGTCAATGATGGTTGTTTTTGTAGGGGTAAATAACATTAGTTTGGTTTTTGAGGCACTGAGTGCTAGATGATTTCTAAAATCCATTGTTCTCTGTGGAGAAAGCTTCTTGTTTGAGCTTTATGAGTGTGGGGATGGAGGTGGTAGAACAGATTATGGTTGAATCATCGGCATACTGGGTAAGTTTTGCATTAGGGATTGAGTGATGGAAATTGTTTATGAAAATATTGAAGAAGAGGGGACCCAGTATGGAACTCTGGGGGACTCCAGTAGGGATATCAAGGAAGGAGGAGGTAGCTGTTTTCCAACTGACTGCTTGATGTCTATTTGAGAGATAACTATCAAACTAATTTAGGGTGGAAAGGGATAGGTTTAGTTTAGAGAGTTCAGCTAATAGAAGGTTGTGAGATATTGTATTGAAGGCCTTAGAGAGGTCAAGTAGGAGGGTGGATACTATGCAGCCAGAGTCATGGGCTTTGTTAACAATTTCTAAGAAGGAAATAAATGCAGTGGTAGTACTGTGGCCAGGTCTAAATCCATGCTGTGTTGCAGTAAGTAAGTGATTGTCGGTAAGGTAGGAAATAAGTTGTAAATGGATACATTTTTCAAGGAGTTTAGAGATGGAGGATAGGGTGGCAAAAGGGCAGAAGTTTGTAATATTATTATTGTTACCCCCTTTGTGCAGGGGTATAATGAAGGCCTTTTTCCATAGTTGGGGTACATGACCTTCTTGGATAGAATGGTTGATTAGCATACTAATGGGTAAGGCAATGGCTTCAGCGGCTATAGTTAGAAAGTGTGAGGGTATGTTATCAAGGGCATTGGAGCACGGTTTCAGTTTTTGGAGAAGTTTTTTTATGGAAGATATAGGTATAGGTTTTATGGAGAAAGGAGGGGGTTGGGAGGTGGCGGTATTAGGGAGTAATGGTGAAAGTGTGGCCAGGGGAGGGGATGTGGAAATAGGGGGTATAGTCTTGGTAGAGAAGGAGGAGGTTAGTTTGGAAATTGAGTTGATGAAAAAAGAGTTAAATTGGGTGGCTAGATCTATGTCTAGAGCATCAGGATCTAGACAAGGGTTTTCTTTTTTGTCAGGGTTAAGGAGAGTGGAGATACACTACACTATCAACAAAAAATTAATAATCAGATGACTAAACTAATAAACAAGCATATCTCCCTACATCTACTACTTGTAAATGTACTAAATAGACTGTTTTTGCATTCTGCAGATATTTAAAGCTGTATTAGCTTTCATTTAGTAAATCAGGCACTTTAATGCAAGAGTAAAATATGTTGTTCATTATCAGAATTTAATACCCAACTTGTTCTCTGCTTTCTTTAAGTATCTACCAGAATATTGAAGTAAAAATCTCCTTATGGTCTACCAAAATACTGGCATATCTTTTTTCTTCTGTTTAAACTCTGTTTTATAGTATCAAAACCTGTTTATAGCCCACCTGGTCAGTTTTTGGTGATATAATTGTGAATCTTTTTTCCCCAGACCTACATTGAAAATGGATCAAATGTTTGGCAGATCTTATGGATGAACTAGGTATCGTATCTTCAAGTCTGGAAGTATAGAATGGATGTCTTTGTCAAACAGTGACAGCTTCAGATACATGAATATGATCACTTGGTGAATATCACCAAAGAATTTGAAAATATAAAGCCATTCTTATCTTTCCAAAGCAACTTCAGAGACCATGATTTAAATGATTTTGATAGAAAAATTAACTGCATTACAAATTTAAAAAAATGAACACCTAAATTCAGGTACTCTCCGTGGAATATGGTTAACTATAACTATAGGCATCTTCCAGAAATTCTACTCATAGCAAAACAGCTGGACAAAATCACTTACAAATATGCACCACTTGATACATCTACAATAAGTAATTTTTCCTAGGGATCAAGTTAGTAGGGCCCTTATCTAGAAGAAAGCCATTCATTTGTTTCGGAGACACTACCATCCTGAGCTGCTCTGGTAGTAATATTTATACAGTTTAATTGAAGGGGAAGGAGGAACACTGGCTGTTCGGCCACTCACATGGCTGCCATCCACAGGACTAATAACAGTGAGAGAGAGACTGTTGAATCACAAACTGCTAGCAACAGAGAAGAAAAACTCTTGGAGGGAAGCAATGCATTTGGCAACTTTGGCATGCAACAGCATTTATTTACTTCTAGGCTTACTAATTACCCCCTTAAGATAAGCACCTCTAACATCTGTTTGACCACTTCAGATTGAATGAAAGACTCTGTCTATTGAAAGGTGATGTAGCTTGATGTGATAAACTTATTGGTGGATTGAACTAGTCATGGGACTGCATCCTCTTCAGCAAAGATCTGAAACCAACCAATCATTCACTTTTGCTAGTGATGTTTAATTGCATACATCAGCATTTTGCATCTTAACTGAGGGGATCATCCAAAGTACAGGAATCAAGAAGCAGTTAAGAACCTCACATGCTCCAAAACTAGATACTAGTATATCAACAATGGTGTCCACAGACACTGACCTTCTTTCAGAACTAAGGGTATTAATGTTTGGACCAGGAAAAAGAGCTTATTCATACAAAAGCCGTAGAATAAGGGATAAGAAAACTGAAACAGGAATAATCTGGTAAAGAGTGCAAATCACAGCCTCAGATACTGACAACCTATAGTAACAGTGTGGAGATTAGTGATGAAAGATTTTCAGCAAGCATAGAGGGGACTGGTAAGGTAGCTTACAACTAACCCAGCCTCTCAGTACTTTGACAACTATTCAAATGTTTTTTTTTATTTCTACAGAATGAAGTACTCCATATGCTCCTACAGCAGGACTCTGACTAGTGGTGGTCTGTTACTCATCTATGTGGGCACAAATTACCATGTAGTCCCCAATGATGACCGAGTACTATGTAGAGTTTACCTGCAAATAATCACAACACCCATTTGATTGACAATACCTCTGAGTTCCTGCAACGAAAAAAAATTATTTTCATGAACTACTCCCCTAATAGCTGCCCATCTATTCATGTGTCTTTTGCAGATCTGGTTCTCATATCAGACGCTAGAGATTCCACTGCAAAAAATGGGAATCAATACAGTTCAAACAAATTGGGCCTTTTGCTGCACCATGTACAAAAATTGATGATTAATTCATGTGTCAGTTTCACTGTTCTCAGATCATTAACAAGGCAAACAATCATAAATCTAAAAACACAGTTGTTATGACCGTACTGAATAAAAACTGCTTTGGGACACCAGATCTATAGCAGGATTTCAGCTGTTTAGAGCTAAAGATACATTACTTGAAGGCTTGATGAATAAAACTATAAATGCCTTTTAGAAATATAGTTACACTATGCATAGAATGTATGTGTTATACAGCCTATGCATAGTGTTAACTGTTAATTTAGCCAATGCAATGGCATAATTATGCTGCAATAACTCTGTCATGATAACAACTAACCCTTATCATGACACAGGCTTGGGTGCACATGATACTTTTTGTCAACATAAGCAATGAAATATAACTTCTGTAATGCCTCAGTGTATGTATCAACAGCAGAGTATGAAGTGAAATGACACATTAATGAAGAAAACAGATGATCAGTATATTACCTTGACATCTCCATCAGCCAGTGTCAACTTTTAAATATTTTTGGTATGCACTTTGGTTTGCTGAAAATATTTTATAAAGGTCAATGCTAAAATTAAAAGTTATCCTCTTCATCTTCATTCCTCATCATTCCACACCACTGTTCACTAATACACATATTTTCACAAAGTTGCCCTGAGTAAATCATAGCCACAGATACATAGTGCTCACTATAGCAAACACATTATGTGGTGATTAACAAAACATGAATACAGGCAAGTCATTCCTACATGTACATGTGCATCCCCTTGAAACTCAGACATTAACAGCAATTAATGTTCAATGTTCAGTATGATCAAACTCTGAACCTGCTGTAGGCCTTCAAAGAGTTTGCTGCCCATTAATGCTGGATCATACACTCTTATATCCAGATGATTAGTATTTGATTAGTGAATGTATCAGAGGTTTCTAGTCTGGTTCACCAACAATGACGATATCCTTTCTGTCCTACTCCTTTTGTAAATAATGTAAACTGTTTCTATTACAAATGCAATGGGTTTAGAGCAATTGTTCAATACATAACAGAATATGTCAAACATTCATCTATCAAACATCATGAGCAAACTGACAAAGGCATGAGGTGTTTTTTAATTCACCAATGCATGCTAAAACTAATGGTTAATAGATGTCATGCACTCTTATCAATGTAATGCCCTATAATCATTGAGCAAAGGTACAGTATTATCACCTCTTGTAGCGCATGTCTTATAGGTGTCTTCAGAAAATATTGCATTTATTATACTTTACCTATATCACTCACTGAAGTACCTAATTAAATGTCCTCAGAAACCAATGAAAACTGATTATTACATTATACATCTGCACAGCTTATGAAACTGGCTGTCACTGCCAGTAATGTGCTAGTGGTAAAAACAATAACTTAATAAAATATGTTTATTTTCTTGCAACCAATTTGTTTTGCGATAATGCTCATCCAGTTTTAATGGCAAATTTTCATACGAGTCTACTGGGTGTGCAAGATGCAGGCAAAATGTTCATTTATATTGAAGAGTGGCAGTCAAGTTATCCAAAATGACATTAATATTTGTTCCCGCCTCACAAGTACAGACAAGCATATTTAGCAATGAATGGAGAAAGCATAGTGGGCACTTGCAGATCTCTACAGTTTGTAACCAGGGAAAGCAGGATATAAAGACAGAGTGAGACCTATTCAATGTGAAAACAGAGTCAGCCCTACTTGGTGGACAGCATACTGAAGACATGGGCATGTAGAGAATGTTTAAAACAAAACTCTGATAAAAAAAATGAAAAAAAAAATTCTGATCTTCTCTGCAATATTAGTAATCCTGTATCACTGTAAATGGTTAGGTTTAGGTTACAACTTTTTAAACACTGAAATGACCGAAAGTGGGAACCCAAACTGAAGTGATTTTGCTACTCAGTTAAAGGTCATCTTTCCTACAATGCACTGTGATGCCACATCAGGATACCTTTGCCAAGCCTTATGCATCACACAGCACTGTCCCTTCACGTAGGAAGGAAGTAATCCAATTTTTTTTTCTTTTTAAGTATTTCTGGAGAGGATTTTTTTTTATCATATAAACAAACTTATATGTGCTTTCTTGATTGTAATGAACTTTTTGTGTGAAAGACTGACAAAAAAGTAACTAAAGTATCCACCACTAGCTGACTTTGTTACCCACCCAGTTCAAGTTTCCAGAACTGCTCACTATTCTGTAACAGTAAAGGTGATTAGCCTATCAGAATAAATTGACAAACCCAGAAGCTCAGAAAGATACATAAACTAGTTTGTGTATTCTTTTTTCTTGGAACAAACATCCTAAATGTTATAAGCAAAAAGGTGCAAAAGTAAAACCTATCACAATATTTCATGCAAACACAACAAGGGTTGCACTGAGGAAGGTGACTGGCACTGAAGTGCCACATAAATGAATGTTAGAAACAGTTTAGTTATGCTTTACTTGTGTGTATGTTGCCTAAGGTAATCTTTTTTGTTTTTCTTTGTAGGGAAGCAAATGCACTCTGGGATGCCAAGTTGTATTTATAATATATGAAGGCAAGTAAAAAAAAAAATTAAAAAAAGGAAAGATACAGAAGCTAAACACATTCCACGTCTTGTAGGTAAGATGGCAGCAGGTGGCTAATAAGCCTTCTATGATTTTTTTTTTATTTGGATATCATTTCATTACATTGTATTGTTAAAAATGATAATGTCCTCATCTCTGTCTCACTTGATTTTAAACTAACCACCTGCATTTAAAGAACTGTTATTTTACACTGCTTTCAATGAATGTGAATAAGACAGATTAGTGGCTGATACTATACGTCAGTTCTCTGACTGCTGACCACTACTATCAGATCCATAATGCTGCTTGTGTTGTTGTCCTTTGTTTGAACTGCCTTAAGATCTTCAGAAAAAACATACACACACACACACACACACATATATATATATATATATATATATATATATATATATGTATGTGTGTATGTATGTGTTACATATATGCATGTACATAAAGTAATATAAGTCAGATATATTCCCGCAGACATGTTTTGATTTTAGCTTTTATAATATATGTATATTTACTAATTTAGGACAGTTGAGTGATTAGAGTGCATAAAGATAACTACAAGAATATCTTTAATAGTTATGAGATGGAGAAGCACTCGTTCAGAGAGGTGGATATAAGAGAAGGGGAGTTGAGAAGACAAAAGAAAGTGGTAGGACAGAAGAGAGAGTTTTTTTTCTTTCTTTAAGAAGGAAATTAACTTTTATTTGGAGTGGAGTAATATTTACCTGGGACTAGTGCAAGTGCATAGCCAGGAGCTGATTGGATGAGATTTTAGTTTTTGTTTGTTTGCCTTTGCTACCACAGGAATAAGTAAATATTATGAAGAATGAATGTTAAAGAGATGCTAACTTCTTCAACTGAGCTTTACTTGATGGAATCTTTCATTATAATAAGGACTTCAAAAAAGAAATATGTAGTTAGGTGATCACCTTGACTTGTATCAGTCAGAAATTTAATTGGTAAAGGTGCTCATACAAAAATAGCAGTTCTATATTACTAAATAAAGCATATTCCTTCAGAATTTACTTGAGACCTCAAAACATGCTAATGTGTTTATGTGCAGAAGAAAACACCAATGACTCAGTTAAATTCCAAGTTTAATAATAAAAAATGCAAGCTTTGACACCATAGTAGTGCTTCATCAGGCATTAAAAGGTTCCTTTCACACACAATACTGATTAAATAACAAATGGTCACAATCACATGTTGCAAAATATCCAATAAAAATACAATTTAATTTAAAATGTTTGTATTTCAAAACAGATTTAATTGAGACAGCTTCACTGAAACCAGGGGTGTGGTTGGCTCTTAAAAAGGAAAATCCACCAATACTCTTCCCTCTCAATTAAAGAAACAATGTCACCCCTTTAATATTTTGTTTAAGAACAGTTAATACTGCAAACTTAAATCTATGGGCAGCACCCCTGTCCCTAGAGTGCTTGTATTAGCATCTGTGCCTACTCCTTCCCTAACATCTACTAGATATTGACGTATCCTCTATTTTAATGTTCTGTTAGCTTTACCAATATAGAAGGCTGAACATTCCTCAGGTAGAGCTATATATACTAAGTGATCACTGTCACAGTCCACATATTGACATAGACTAAACTCTTTATTTAAAAGGGGTATTAAACTTCTCACATCTACAAATGAATTTACAAAAAGCACATTTATAACATGGTCAGGTCCCCTTTTTTGACTGCACTGAACATCAATGTAATTCCGCTGCTCCTTATAGCAGAAAAATCTGTTTTAATGTTCTGTTTCTGAAACTGAAGCAGGTTGCCTGTTTAAAAGCATCCAAAAGCAGATAACATATACCAATGCTTCCTAATGCTCTCTGTATATTCAAAGCTCTCATATTATAAGTTAACACTTATCCAAAGCCTATCTCCATGTTATCCATTACTGTTTATTTGCAAAGGAGGATACATTATCATCATCATCAACCCCCTTTCCCCCCCATTTTCTACATGGGATCAGGGTGTTGCATCTGCAATCAGAATCTCTTTTGATTCAGTGTTATTCTGTTGCCTTCTTCGACATTCATGCCTGACTGTCGTAGGTTTTCGCTCAACAATCCATCCATCTCTTTAGTGAATGCTCCTATTTCCTCATGTTTCCTTCTTGTTTCACCCAAATCTTCTTCAGCAAATTGTCTTCTGCTTTCCAGTATGCACCCAACCACCATAATCTGTTCTCTTTGACCATCTTTGTAATTGGAGCTACTTTGGCTTCTCTTCTAATGTCATTCTTCCTTTATCTCTTCCACAGTGTACATCCTACCATCAATCTCAGGGCGCATCAGCTCCTCTCCCTTCATTGCTAAATATGCTTGCGATGACACATCTACTTAATTGTTTGCAATAAACAGTGCCATTTAGTGAACATATGACTGAATACTTATTAGAGGTTCACTGTAGGGCCAGTGTTGCACAGCTCTCACAGTTACTCCAAAGTTTTAGGAACACTTTTGATCTTACCTTAAAATTTTATGTTGTCCCTCAGCCCCATAAAATGTTGATTTTTATACTGAATATAAAATGCTTAGAGTCTGGAGAAAAGTTCATCTCAGTAGTATCAGGCAGCATACCACTACATAACATTTTCAATCTTTTGTAAGACAGGTCAACATTTTTTTTTTCATTTTAGTACCTTTATTGTTTCTGCTCTGACTGACAGTCTTTTGTAATATTTTTGGAACCCCAAACAGAAATCTACTACATGCATTCTTAGGAAACAGGCATACAGCTTGGGCTTATAAAATTAGATGGAAATGACCACAGTAAAGAATGCTACGTGGCAATACAGCAGAGTGTTTTGTATGACATTAAAGTTCATTTTTACGCTATCCCAGTATGTATAGCCAAGTTTACATTTAGTAATTCACTACAGAATTATCACTATCTTTCCCAGCTCACATCAGCAAGACTAAAGTAATGGAGCACAGGGGTAGTTAGTGAACGAGTTTGAATATGGAGGAGTGGAATTCTATTTCTGACTGCTTTATCGCAGAAAACATTCTCCTAAACTACTAATAAGACTAGTACCATAGCCTTTATTCAAATAAGTCCACACAGGCCACTGAAATTTTTTTTCCCTTTTTTTTATTGATAATTTGTCAAATATTACATGAAATCAAAAAAGAAAATGATATATATATACAATTGTAAAACCTATAAACTTTAAAAACATTATATAACTATATACATTGGTGTCTGTTAAGAAGAAAGCTACAAATAAGTTTAAAGTGTAACATGAAGAATGATATACAAGTTCATATATCTTTGTCCATTTTCTCAATTATTTCTAGTATTTTCATCCAAGAGTTGTATAAAGATGTAAGTCTGGTAGTTCTGTTCTTCAGAGTAGATATTTCCATTTGTCCAACTGTTCTAGCTAAAGTTTTAAATTCATTAAATGTAGGAGGAGTCTCACTTTTCCAGTGAATGGTGATAATTTTGCGAGCTGCTGCCATTAAAGTCCATAAGATTTTAAAATCTTTTTTTGGCACACAATCAGGAACAGGAACAGGAGAGTTGAATAAAATCATAGATTTTGATAATTGATAATTATCATTAAAAACAGTCTGAATAAAAATTATTATTATTCTAATACAAAGTAAGACACTTAACATTCATGAAAAATGTGTTGCCAGTCAGCTCTTGTTTTAGTCTGACATCTCCAACATAGATCTTCACTAGCATACATCTTAGATAATTTATGTGGTGTATAAAAATAAGAAGTTATGAACCTACCATAACATTCCATGTTAGTTGTCTTCTTCTCGCCTTCTTTCTTGCTGGTTGGGCTCGGAGCCGATCCTCGGCTCTGACTTGGCCATCTTCAAAAGCTCGAGAGCTGCTTACTGGCCCCCCTATATCCCATGATGCCTGGCGCTAGATACCCAGATCTCATTTGGTAAAGCAAACTACAGACATAATAATAACAGCTATAATAATAATACAGTAAACATGTGGTAGGATGCATGAATCCTACTGGAGAGACTGCTAGTCAGAAGTAAAAGCCAGAGAAGACTCAGCCAGTGATAAAAACATAAGGAACTCTTCTTGGTCTACTAGGATAGGGGGATGGAGGGTGGGACGCAAGAAAGAAGGCGAGAAGAAGACAACTAACATGGAACATTATGGTAGGTACATAACTCCTAAATGTTAAGTTGTCTATCTCGCCTTCATTGGCTGGTTGGGACAGCGTCCCTAGCACCTCAATCCCGGGTGGCTCATCGGAACAGAATCTTCAGAACAGTGGAACCAAAATCAGCTCTGCTCCTGGAGGCCACGTCCAGCTTACAGTGTGAAATAAAGGTATGAGGATTGGCCCATGTAGCTGCCGCACAAATAGTTTCCATTGGTTATCTTGCCTGGAAAGCCACTGAAGTAGCTAGAGCTCTAGTGGAGTGACCTTTCGGTTTAGCAGGAAGCTCTTTATCCCTTAGCTGATATGTAAATGTAATGATAGATGTCAACCACCTAGATAAGGTTACTTTTGACACAGGTAGACCTTGTTTGCCCTCAGCATAGGACAGGAACAGCTGGTCTGATTTTCTTATTTGCTTAGTTCTATGCAAGTAAAAGCGTAACTGTCTATGAACATCCAACTGATGCAATTTGTATTCCGCCTTGTTGGAATAATTTGGAAAAAACACAGGCAGATCAATAGACTGATTCAAATTATTGTCAGAAGAAACCTTTGGAAGGAAGGAAGGATTAGTCCTGAGAGACACTCTGTCATTGTGGAAAACTAGATAAGGAGGGCGAACACAAAGAGCCTGAAGTTCAGAAACTCTTCTGGCTGAAGTAATTGCAACCAGAAAAAGGGTTTTCCAAGAAAGAAACTTCAAGGAACAAGAAGCTGACGGTTCAAAGGGGGGCAGTATCAGGGTCAAATTTATATCCCACGGAGGTGGGGGATCTCTCACTGGGGGCCTGAGTAAAGTAGTCCCTTTGAGAAAAGCTTTACAAAGCTTATGGGACATAATACTAGTGTCAGATAGACCTGTATGAAAATTTGAAATTGCAGCTAACTGTACTCTAATTGTGGAAGAAGAAGATCCAGCACGAAACAGATCCGCTAAAAAATCCAGAATATGGTGCACCGGGGCTGAAAAGGGATCTATATTCCTAGCCTCTGCCCAGAAAGAGAAATGTTTCCACTTACTAGCATAAGTCTTTCTAGTGGTAGACTTGTGCAATGATAAGATGATTTCACGCACCGTGTGGGAGATGTTTGGAAGCCTGGCTAAGGTCAGAAGTGGAGCAACCAAGCAGTGAGCTGGAGAGATTGAAGGGATTGGTGCAGCCCGCCCGACTGATGAATCAGGAGGTCCGGAACTGGGTCCGGGGTCCAGGGCTGCTCCAGAAGGTAATGATGCAGGAACGGGAATCAAATTTGCCGAGGCCAGTAAGGGGCAATGAGGATCATCTTGCATCCCAATGTGGTAGCTTTCTGTATCAATTTGGGAATTAGAGGAAATGGAGAGAATGCATAAAGAAGTCCCTGAGGCCAATTGTGAACTAGAGCGTCTCTGGGGGAGGGTCCGGGAAGAGGGAGGAGAGAGAAGAAATTGTTGCACTTGCTGTTGAAGGGGGTGGTAAAAAGGTCACAGCAAGGCTGACCCCATTTGGGGAAGATTTGGTCCGCCACTGTCTGAATGAGAGACCACTCATGAGGCATGAGAATTGCTCTGCTCAGCCTGTCCACTATAACGTTGGACTTCCCAGGGATATGTGCTGCTATCAGAAACCGTTGGGAAGAGATCGCCCACTGCCAGAGTCTGAGTGCTTCACGACATAGGGGGTAGGACCTGGTTCCACCCTGCTTGTTGATTTACCACACTACTGACATATTGTCTGTTTGAATTGCAATGGTCCCGGTAGGAAGAGAGTTGTGAAGAGCTTGCAATGCCAAAAGCACGGCCCTCATCTCCAAGACATTGATATGCAGATGGTACTCGTGAGGCTGCCAGGTGCCTTGAACTGTTCTGACCTGAAAATGCCTCCCCACCCAATCAGGGAAACATCCATGTTCACCGTAGCCACTGGAGGAGGAAGAGCAAATGGTCTGCCCTGGGGTACTGATGGGGAAATCATCCACCAAGCAAGTTGGTTTTTGTAGGTCTGTGTGATCATTATTTTGTGAGACATTGGAAGTTGCTGGAAAGACCATTGGGTGAACAGCATTCACTGAAGAATCCTCATATGAAAACGAGCAAGGGGAAGTAGTATGATAGCCACTGCCATGAGACCCAAGGTTTTTAGGACGAATCTGGCCTGAATGTTTTTGCATCCTAATAAGACCTGCACATGTCAGCGAATGTCTAGCACTCTGTCTACAGGAAGTCTCGCAGACATGTCCTTTGTATTTAAGTTTGCGCCTATAAAGGTAATAGATTGACAAGGTGACAATGCAGACTTTTCGAAATTTATTGTGATGCCTAGTTTGGAGCAAGTTTGGATGGTGTAGTCTCTGGCTCGCAGCAGGTGATGTCTGGTGGTAGCAGTAAGGAGCCCAGTCGTCTAAATATGGAAACATCTGGAATCCTTGCCATCTCAGGTGAACAGTAACTACTGCCAGATATTTGGTGAACACCCTGGGGGCTGTGGTGAGACCAAAGGGCAGTCCATTTTGATATGGTAGTATGCATCCTGAAGATCTATGGATAACATCCAATTGTCTTGACCCAAAAAGGGTAAAATGGACTGAAGCGTGACCATCCGGAACTTTGTTCTTTGAACAGACCTGTTTAGTCTGCTGAGATCCAGAATGGGTCTCCAGTCCCCTGTCTTTTTTGGTACCCAAAAGAACCTTGAGTAAATTCTGGATCCTCGCTGGTCTGCTGGGACTGGCTGGATGGTTCTTTTTCTTAGCAGTTTTGAAATTTCTTGAACTGCTTGATCCCTTAGATTGGGTAGAACATCTGGAAGGGATTTGCTGGGAATGTAGGGAGTGCAAAGGAAGGGGATCTTGTAGCCTTCGGATATGATAGACAGTACCCATTTGTCTAGTGTTATACTTTGCCAGGCTTTTGGGTACAGCGATAATCTTCCCCCGACTGCTCCGAAGGTGGACAGCTGGGCAGCAGCTCAGGGATGCTGGAAGGGCTTGTCAGAGAAAGATTCTTTTTGGCCCTGATTTTGCGGACCCCCTCTGCCCCATGGGCGGCGTCTATTGTTGTTCCCTCCTCTGCCCCTGGAGGGGAACTCTCCACATGTGTCAGGCAAGGCTCCCTGGGGTTTCCTGAACCACATCTTCCCACTCTTCTGACCTTTGGGATATGGTCTTGAAGGAGTGGAAAAACGGACTCCCACAGCTGAGAGAGTCTTGCCTTCCTGCTCACACCTGGTAAGGGTATCCTTCACCTGTGGTCCAAAAAGAGCAGAATCATCAAAGGGGGTGTTTGTGAAAGATGCCCTGAAGGGTTCCGCAAAGTTGCATAACCACATCCAGGCATGCCTCCTCAAGGCCACGCCTGTGCCTGAAGCCCTACTCGCACCATTGGCTGCATAAGAGATGAGCCACATGGAGGAGTTTACTACCGAATTAAGAGTTGCCAGCTGGGAGGTAACATTAGCCTGGACCCCGCATGCTGATGGATCTTGAAGGTATTTCCTAACTCTTTAAGGAGATCCCTTTGAAGGCGGGTAAAGTGGCACAAATAGTTCAGCGACCTCATGGAAAAGGTCGCTGATGCAAACATCCGCTTTCCATATCTGTCCATCGTCCTAGATTCTTTATTAGGGGGATGGACAGACGAAGAAGTTTCAGCCAACTCCTTTTTTGTGGCCGTTGCTACCACCATGGCATCAACAGGAACACCCTTAGTTAGAAATTGTTTGTCTTGTGGTGCAGTAATAAATTTTGTGGGTCTTTGGGGGGTTGGTTCCACTGTGTCTGGGGCTGACCATGCCTTTTGTGCCACCACAGACATCAGTGGATCGAAAGGCGGAGACACCCAGGAGGTGGAGGGTCGGGAACCAAATGCATCCAGGAATACTGACTCATCCTCTGAAGGGTTAAGGGTAGTCCATTTCCCCCTCTGCCTAAGTATCTCAAGGATGCCTGGGAAAGAGACATCCTCCAAGGGGGATCTCGGGGACCCTTCCGAATCCTCCAAGTCAGTATCTGAAGTGACAGACTCAGGGGAGTCAACATGCTTCCTCTTGCATTTTCTCTTTCGAGGGTGCTCCTCTGAATGAACAGGGGAGGCCTCAGAAGAGGAAGATACACCCAATCGGGTGCCCTGGAGCACTTGTTCCCCACGCTTGGGGTCTGGAGGAGGGGCAGAGACAGGAACAGGCACCATGGGGGGAGGAGCCGAAGAGGCTGACCGTGAGGCTGAATCAGATGCCAGCACACTCCTCATGACCTCGAAGGTGCCCCTTCCCAAAACTGGAGAAGGCTACGGCTCCGAAGCGACCGGAATCCTTCCCGGCACCGAGAGAGACGGCTCCGAAGCCGATGTAGGAGCCAAACTCACCCGCGCCGAAGCTCTGAGAGGGAGAACGTTGTCGGATAAGGGTCCAATGCCACTCGTCCCCTCAGAGCCGACGAGGGAGACCCGGTGCCCAGATCCCTCCAAGGAAGGCACCATGGAAGAGATCGGAGCCGACGACTGAACCGAAAGGGTAGGCATCGGTGCCGACGGTCTCACAGTCCCAGCCCCAGCAAGCTCCAGCTCTGAGCTCAAGGAATGAGTCGAAGGAGGAACTACTGCAGAGACAGATGGAGCCGAACCCTGATGGGGGTGGGGGGCTGGATAACATTTTAGTCAGGGCCTGCGATTTTAAAAGCCTGCTCACCACTCTCTCCAAATCAGATAGCCTAGATGACCGAGAAAAGTGGGATCGATGACTTAGCTACGACTGCAACAAGGGCGACCCCAGAGCCGAGTGTATTGACTCTAAGGATGGCGATCTAGAGCGTTTTCAACTCCCTGATGGTTCCGACAGCAGAGTTGGGGCCGACTGGGAGATAGGTACTTCGGTTCCAGCCAGAACCGAAGATGGCTTGGAGGTAGGTACTTCGGTTCCAGCTGGAACCAAAGTTGATGAAGACGCCATAGCCAATGACGGCTCTGAACTGGGAGCCAGTGGCTTTGATGGCTTGGAAGGTTTCACTGACTGAGACTTGGCCGGTGATCCTTCAGGTTTAAGCAAACCCCTAAGGATAAGCTTATTCCTACTCTCCTGCAGGACTCTTGGACTAAAGGCGTGGCACACCGAACAAGAGTCTTGCAGGTGTAGGGCGCCCAAGCAATAGACACAAGAAGTGTGACCATCTGTCAGTGACATTTTCTGACAGCATGAATCACACTTCTTGAATCCAGACACTTTCGGGTCTTTAGACATTCCTGTAAGGAAAATTCAAATTACAAATAAGTACGAAAAGAAGTAGGTAACTAGAAAAAAACACACTGCACACAAGTTACCCACACCTTAACAGCACACATACACTCTATACTAGAAAAAAGGGTAAACAAACCTACTGACTACCACAATTTCTAGAGAAAAAATGTTTATAGCTTAAAAAAAAGGGAAACAAGGATAAGTCTCTAACTAAAACGGCTACCTTAAGAAGGAAACAGGGAAAGGGGGGAGGGGAAATACTCTCTAAGAAGAAAGTGAGTTTTCCAAGGGAGACTAAACACTAACAATTACTATAGCTATGTACAACACTACATATTCTAACAACTAACTATGATAATATACAAAAAATTCTAACTGTATATCAATAAAGTGAAAAATACGACCTGAGCCAGTAAACGCAACCTCGTAGCAGAAGCAGCAAATGAGATCTGGGTATCTATCACCAGGCATCATGGGATATAGGGGAGCCTCGAGCCAGTAAGCAGCTCTCGAGCTTTTGAAGATGGCGGAGTCGGAGCCGAGGATCGGCTCCGAGCCCAACCAGCAAGAATGAAGGCGAGACAGACAACTTAACATCTTCTATTCAAATATCTCCAAGTGAATAACTGCAAGTTTATTGATAATGATGACTTCTTAGAAGATTTTAAGATAATCTTTTTTTCCTTTTCGTTAGGAGGGTGATTATTTATCTGTGTATAATAATTCCAGTAGGTGTCTATTTGGTATATTTTTGTTGTTTTAATTATTTTGTAAATGTTAGATAGATATCCAGCACCTTGATAAGGTTGATTATTAATTATAATAATGTATTCAATAAATTTTGGGACAGTATGTCTAACTGTATCTTGCATTTGTCCAATTCTATTTATAAGGTATTGCCTTAGATTTTGCAGAAGTAGCAATGAGTCCTTATTTATATTATATTTTCTGATTATCTGATCTTTAGTTAATATTTTCTCTTGTTCTACCAGCTGATGTCAGTAGCTTATTGAGCTTATCTTGAGCATATTTATTTTCTGAATTTGGAATGTATCAAGGATAGTGGGTGTGAAGGCTATAGGGAAGGTCAGAAAGAACGATGAATTAATATTTGGGACTTTGTTTCTGTATGTTTTAAATGTTGTTAGTGTGATATTCATATATTTGGATAGCAGTTTATTATTTTTATTTTTACCTTCTAGATAATCTTTTAACATTCAAACTAAAGGAAATGGTATTATAGTTAAATGATCTGATATATTGTTATGACTAAGTTCAATATAGACCTCTTCATGTAATTATTTCCATATAGGTTTGTAGTGATCATTTAACCATAGGGTTATATTTTTAACAACAGAGGACATAATATATATCTCGATATCAGGTAAATTGATTCCTCCATCTTCCCAATTTGGTAAATGTTTATTTAAGGCAATTCGGGATTTGTTTGGGAACCATAAAAAATTAATATTTGTTTATTATATCTCTGAGTGATATACTTGGGAGGTGGCAGTGAAAAACTTTGTATTAGATATAATACTTATGAAAAATAATTGATTTAATGAGATATAATCTGTCTCCCATTGTAAACATATATTTGTTCCAGTTAGATATCGCTTGCTCTATTTTATCTAGTGTTTTATTATAATTATATATAAGTGAGTCAGTTAAGTCTTCAAGTACATCTATGCCTAAATATACTATTTTATTATCTTCTGCTATGTATTTGGAATACTTTTTGTTTATATGTTTCTTACATGACATAATTTGTGTTTTGTTTTCATTGAACTGTAAACCCAAAAATTATTTATTTCTTTAAACAAAGCTTGCAAAGATGAATTGGTGTCTGATAGGGTAAGAAGTATATAGTCTGCAAATAACTGTAACTTAAGAGATAAAGTTTTGTTGATGCAGATGCCTTTAATATTACTATTTGATCTGATCTGATTTGCAAATGGTTCTATAAGTAATGCAAATAACAGTGGTGATAAGGGACAGCCTTGTTTAGTTCCTTTTTTGATTAGTATGGGACCAGATCTATATGAACCTAATTTAACATATGCTGTGGAGTCTTTATTTAGTGACTGGATAAGGGCGATAAAAGATGTAGGAAAATTATATTCTTTTAGGACTAGCGTAAGGAAATTCCAGTTAACAGACTCAAATGCTTTATTAATATCTAAGGATATTATGTTTAAATCTAAGTTTGCATGTTTACTATGATCTATCAATGACAGAATTCTTTTAAGATTATCATATGTATTTCTTCCTTTGATAAATCCTGTCTGGTCATCATGAATTAGCATGGGAAGAAAGTGTTTAGTCCTGTCAGCATATATTGCCATGAACAATTTATAATCAATGTTTAATAAGGATATTGGTTTATACGACGAACATTGTTTCTCATCTTTGTCTGATTTAATTATTGGTGATATCAATGAGTATTTCCATGAAGGTGGTATAATTATATCTTGATTAACTATGGAGTATACTTTTAAGAGTAAAGATATAGCTTGATTAGGTATTACTTTATACATTTCTGGTATTATATTATCTGGGCCAGGTGCTTTATTTAGTTTAAGCTTTTTAATCTGTGATCTTAATTCTGTCATAGTAATTGATTTGCTTATAGTATTAATTTGTTCCTGTGTTAATCTAGTAAAAATTTTGTTTTTAAGATAATTTTTTTATATCTTTGTCAGGTTTTTCATGAATGTTTGAAAGGTTATCATTGTTATATTGTAATCTAAATGCTTCTAATATATCATTTAGGTCTGTGACTTTTTTCTTTGTATTAGGGATATATAATTCTTTTATTTGCTTCGATTTTATTTATTTATTTATTTTTTTTGTTGTCTAGCTAGTTGCCTCTGATGTGCTGGATTTGTTGAATAAGAATTTAATTTTATCTTTTCTAGGTTAATCATTGTCTTGTGATGTAAAATTTCTGCATATTTGTTGTTAATTTGTAGTAATTCTTGAATTAAATCTTTATTTCCTTCTTGAATTTCTAATTTTAATTTATTAGCTTTCTTTTGTAATTCTAGCATGTCTTTATTCCATATTTTTCTTTTATTAATATACCAGGATAGTACTTTTCCATACATATATATATATATATATATATATATATATATATATATATATATATATATATACACACTTTTAATGAGTCCCAGATGTATATTTCTGAGATGTTCTCCGTGGAATTTAGTTCAAGGAAAGTTTTTATTTCACCTTCAAAAAATTCTTTAAAGTCTGGTAATTTTGTAACATAAGAAGGTATTCTTGTAATGGGATTATTATTTATATGCATAAGCTCCATTTCAAAAACTAGAGCATTATGATCTGATAATGGACAGTTTATTATTTTGACATTACTTATTTTGGTTGCTAAATCATTGGATATCTATATCCTATCAATTCTGGAACTAGTCTTATATCTATGAGAGTAAAAAGTATAAATTAATGAGTCTGGATCAGCAAATTCATTTATATCTTTTATGGACATTGCATCTATAAACTTTATAAGTGTCTTTGATATAGGTAACTTTCTTCTTTTACTTTTTGAATCTATATCTTTGTAATTTGTTATACAGTTGAAGTCTCCTGCCATTATTAGACTACCTTTAGTTAAATGTAATATTTCTTCAAAATGATGTTTTACTGTTCCTACACCAAGTCCTGGTATCCAATATAGGTTAACTAAAGTGTATATTTTCCTATTTAACTCTTTATTACCTCATTGGTAAGATTAGACCATAAACAAATTTTCCTGGACATCCATATCCTGTCCCCACCCCCAGCCAAGGAAATCACTGTAAAGAATTTCTCAAAAGCCAACTTTGCACTTCTCAAGACTGAGGTGGAATCCTTCAAAGCCCCTGGGCCAGAGGATAATACAGCCCAATCCGCAGAATCCTTTACAAATGCATTCTATGAGCACCTGCAGGAATGCATGGATCATGCTATCCCAAATAAAACCAAGACTCACTCCTCCAAAAACAGGATACCGGTGTTGTCAACCCCGGCCATAAATAAGCTATACAACAGAAGGAGGAAGCTACTACATGACAGAGCAAAATCCCAAAAAGGGAAGGCATCTCTGATCAGTATTAGCAAGAAACTTCGATCCCTCATAAAATCAACAAAGGCCAGTTTCGAAAGAAAAATTGCCCTAGACACTAAAGATAATCACAAGGCCTTCTTTAGCTATGTCAGGAACATGGGCGGAAACGCCCAGATATGCTCTGAATTGTTGCATAATGGTACAAAATATACCGAACCTACAGACATAGCCAACATCCTGGCAGACAGATTCAGCACAAACTTCTTCCCCTCCCCCCAGAAAGGAGCAAACGCCTATCCCAACTGAATGTAACCTCCCCGACATCACAGATGCACAGGTGAAAGCTGCCCTCTCCAAAGCAAAAACACAGCATCTATAGGACCGGATGGTGTCCCGGACTGTGTCTTACACAAGCTCCAAGAAGAACTGAACCCTCACATTAAGTCACTGTTCAAACTTAGCCTTACTACAGGATATGTACCCAAAGAATGGCATACAGCTACAGTGGTCCCACTCCACAAAGGTGGTGCCACAACGGACCCCCTAAACTATTGCCCCATAAGCCTGACTAGTCTGGTCTGTAAAGCTATGGAGGGTATTATCATGGAACTCATAAACAAAGACATTGGGAGCCTCCAGACACTGGATCCTACCCAATTCGGCTTTGTTAATGGCAGATCTTGCCTCTTAAACCTAGTTGATTTCTTTGAAACAGTTACCAAAGACATAGATGAGGGCAAGGTAGTCCACACAGCCTACCTGGACCTCGCAAAAGCCTTCGACACAATACCCCACTCGGGCATCATAAATAAGCTTACCAGCTTAAATATAAACCCCTATATCACAAGATGGGTTGCAAACTGGCTCAGAGATAGAACCCACATGGTCAGAATCGCAGGTGCCATGTCCGAATCCAAACCAGTTACAAGTGGCATCCCACAGGGCTCAGTTCTGGGACCTCTCTTGTTCGGTATATACTTCTCTGAGGTTCAGGCTAACATGGGGCGATTATGGCTGATAAAGTTCGCAGATGACTGCAAACTGGGGGCCATAATCGAATCTCCAGCTGACACAAGCATCCTCCAAAAGGGTCTCACAGAGACGGATGCTTGGTGCCAGAGCCACAGCCTCAAGCTAAATGCTAAAAAGTGCATAGTCATCCCCTTTGGGAAAAACAAGATGCCCACAAATTACCACATAGGTGGTAATCCATTAAGTACGGAAGAAGTAATTAGAGATTTGGGGACCAACGTAGGTAGTAATCTCTCCTTTGATAATCACGTTGCCAAAGTGGTTAGAAAGACCTTCTATATAGCCCACCTTATCATGAAAGGGTTCGCATCTAGATCAAGAGAGGTCATTGTGCCCCTCGTCACTCATCAGGCCCATAATTGAATACAATGCCCCTTTTGGGATGTACCTTACCCGACACCTGCAGCAACTGGAGAGACCCCAAAAGTACCTCACCAAGAGGATCATGGGCTACAAACAGATGTCCTATGCAGCTCGACTAAAGAAACTCCAGCTCTACTCGGTTGCTTACCACCTACTCAGAGGCGATCTATGCCTGACGTACAAAGCCATGTCAAACCCAGAATTAATGGACATGCTCCACCTCAAAAAATCCAAGTCCCTTACAGCTACACGCTCCAGGGACCTAAACCTCAGCACAAAAATAAATAGGACATGCTGGAGGGACAGATTAATTTCCCAGAGGCTCCCCTCACTCTGGAATAGAATCCCAATTCATGTTAGACATAGCCCCTCGCTGACCCTCTTCAAGCGAAATTTGGATGCGTGGATGGGAAATCACAAATTCACCCCTGGGATCTCTCCTGTGTCCTGCTAGACAGAGGCACAGTAAACTAATCTTAAAAGGGTACCTTCTGTGACCTACTTTACAGAGGCACAGTAGGCTAATCTAATAGGGAGGCGGAAGCCAAATACACTCTGGCTAGGCTTATAAATGCCCTAGGGCAGATAGCCTAGTATCTACCTATGAACCTATATTCACTAAGCAAAACATACCAGATGTGTCTTGAAAAGTGTTAATTATTCTGGGAGAAATAGTTGTATTATGCATTAGTATGGCTACTCCTTTCTTCTTTTGTTTATATTGAGAACTTACTAATACTGTGTAGTTATTAATATTAAGATTGTTTATATCTTTATCTAGTAGATGCGTCTCCTGAAGAAATACTATTTGTGGATTGTGTAGATTTATGTATTTATATAAACTCCTTCTTTTAATATTATTATTCAGTCCATTAATATTTATAGACAGATACTTCATGTGTTGGTTTATGTTTAATTTGTATGACAGTATATATACATAGTTTTAACTCTTGGTTTGCACTATATGTATAATTTAAATTATTCTTTATATGAAAGTTCTGCTTATCTTCTGTAGACACAAAAACAGTATAAGAAAACAATGAAACTTCTAAATTTACTAATTCTAATTGGTTACACCTTTTCCTATCTCTATGAGGTAATATACCTCTTTGCATGAGTAACATAAGTACCCACACAAACCTTCTAAATCTGTGAATAGTGTTTAGACTAATCTCTCTTAACCTCATAACTTAGTATGTCACTATTTACATATATCAAAGAGTTAATATGATCAGCTAATAGATAATTATATGCAGTTTTGTGTGTAAGTATTAGTATTTATACATCAATAACATGCTTATACTAGTTTAATCTTACTTATAGAGTTTCTTATAATCAGGGTTCCAAAAACAATTTTCCAATTACATTTAACAAAATTTGTTTCAACTTAGTACAACAATTCACATATCAATCCAACATGACACAGTTGCTTTAATTCACACTGCTAAGACTCCAATACCTTATCAATTAGATACTATGGTTAAATTCTCAAATTATTTATGTTCTTTTTAGATTGTAGTTTCATTAGACTCATAATTTGTTTAAGGTAATTTTTCACCTCTAGAGTCTATATCATGTAATATCTGTGCTATAAGAATATTATCTATTCTATAGTTATGAGTATTTCCCATTTTCTTCCTCACTTTTTATGAAATAATTAGATTTATTATCACTTAACTTTTGAGAAAGTAGTTTTTCAAGTCATATTCCAGAACTCTTTACAAAAATTGTGTCAACTTATATGACAACATATATACATATATATATTTATATATACATACATATATATAATGGTCTTTACACATCTTAAGGTTCAAAATACTCAAGTAAAACATACTGGAGAGATAGGTTCCTGACCCAGAGACTGGCCAGACTCCGGAAGAGAACCTTGATGATTGGAAGGGAGAGAGGAAAACCACCCCGGGGATCACACCGGCCACCCTACCAAACAGGAGTCCAGGTAAGCAAATAATGTGAAAAGAAATAGCCAGGGAATTGTTATGATTAGGCTTATATAAGCCCTAGGGTTGATATTCTAGTACTAACCTATGAACCTATGTAGCTATTTATGATTCCTGTTGTATATATGTAATATTCTAGTATTGGAAATTCTTAATATTAATCTATATATCTACGTATACAATAGTGCCTTTCTGCATATCTAATAATATTTAACTTTTTTCTAACAATAACTATGTGTAGGTTGCTATTTCTGTTAGTATATAGAGAACCTATTAGAAAATTTGTTTAGTGTCTGTTTGCTAAATCTAATCATGTTTTATGTGCTTAGTACTGTAATTATATATATATCATAGTTTCTCTTATGTCTTTTATTTGTTAGTTTCATAATTCAGGTGCACTAGCACTTTAAGAAGTGCTCATTTTGGGATTTACTTCCTTGTCTAGCAATGCTGCAATTACGTTTTATTTAAAGGACGTTATACGCAAGCACGAAGTGCTCGCAATGAGAAATAAGACATTTAGGTGTTGCTTGCATGTGTACTTAAGGCTGCTGTCTCATGGACGGAGCGGGAAAAGTAGTGAAGATTTTTCTTAATTTTCAAGGCATCGCTCCTGGTAATATTTTTTATTGCATAGATTTAACTGTGTTAGATGCAGGGCATACTGCATGACACATCCTAGTAAAACAAAGAGCACCAAGTGCGTTACTGCATATAAAAGATTCAATATGACATTCTAGTAGAGTAAAATAAATTACTCTAATAGCATATAAGTGTTTAATCTCTTAACTAACTACAACCATCCAGTACAACTCAATCATCTTCTATATACACATCTGTTTTCTCCTTCTAGTTGGAGAATTTTAAGATGTACTCGTTTTGGGATTTACTTCCTTGCCTAGTGATATTGTGATTACGTATTATTTAAAGGGCATCACACGCAATCATGAAGTGCTCACAATGAAAAATACAACATTTAGATATTGCTTGTATGTATATTTGAGGCTGCTGTCTCGTGGACAGAGCGGGAAAGTAGTGAAGATTTTTCTTATCTTTCAAGGTATCGCTCGTGATAATATTCTTTATTGTATAGCTACAGCACAGTTCAAGCATCTTCAATAAACACATCATTATCCCCCCTTCTAGTCAGAAAGCTTTGTTTAGGTACGTTAAATACAGTAAGAGTCTATGTGGTGCACCGGGATGCGACAACATCATAATTCGCACAACCAGATATGTGCACACTCAAGCTGTCTTTCTATCTCAATAAAGTAAATCATTACGACAGCAATAATGAATTAAGTACTTCAACTATGCAAATTATATAACACAAACATATAATTCTTCAAAAAATGCATTTGTCCCCCCCCTGCTCTGGTCGGAAAGCTTAGATTAGACATATTATATGAATAAAGCATTCAGAGATTTTACAACAAATTGCTAGTATAGCTAAATATATGGTGAGATGGTTACATCAGCTTGAAACAAATATCAATTAGCACACATCTTGAACATATTGCTCTATGTATTTTGTTTGTTGATGACTAAATCAGAGATGTAGAGAAAGAAAAACACTGTTATCAGGTTTCAAATATACTTGCATAGACCTAAGTGATAATGTTAATTTACCTAGTTTATATTTATTCTAAATTAAAGTGAGATAAAATGAATAGAAACTGTACCTGTTATATTACTGTGATTAATGACTGGAAGATTTCCTGTTAGTTTTTATGACATTGTTTAAAGTTTTGTGGTACATGTAATATATAAGTTATTTGTCCTTTAGTTTTTTTTTTCTTTTGTTCAACAGTCTTCCAGTTGTTTACGTCTGCATTTCTTTTTGGTGTACTGTTTGTCCAAGCCATAGATTCTTCTTGTGTTAAAATGTTGTTTGTAGTGAGATATTTTATTGCTGAGTCCACAGTTTCAAATATTTTTATTCCCACTGGAAGGAAAATTCGAAGTCTTGCTGGAAACAAAAGATGAGTTTTCAGTTGTTTCTTTTTCAATATTTTTATTATTGGCATGAATTCTTTTCTTTTGAAAACCACTTTTGTAGAGTAGTCGTTATCAAATCTAATTAATGCATCATTATATTTGATGGGTGTGTTAGTCCAAACATTGTTGAGGATGAGTTCCTTGTCTTGTGTGGAGACATGTTTTACAGTTATGGATCTTGGTTTGTTTTTGATTAAAATTGCATTCCCTGAAGTTGACAATGACCTGTGTGCATGTTCTATACCATAAGAAAGGGCTTCCGGTAATTTTAATACATTTGGGATCCAGGTAGTAAGAAAGTTTATTATATTATCTCCTTCTGCTTTTTCTGGCAGACCATATATTCAGATATTATTTCTTCTCATTCTGTTTTCTATGTCATCTATTTTCTCCAAAAGATGTGTATTTTGTTGCAGTAAAAATTCAGTTTGTTGTTGTTCTTGTAGGAGTCTGGAATCAATGTCATTTAATGACTGTTCTATGACAGAAATTTGAACTTTCTCTTGTGTGAACATTTCCTGAAGCTGTTAAAGTTGTTGAAAACATTTTTCTTTAAAATTGTCCAATTTATTATCCATCTTATCTATTTTAGTTGTCAACTCCTGAATATTTAAAATAAGTTAATGTAAATCCTTTTTGAATGTTGGGTCTTGAGGTGGATTCCTGAGATGGCTCATTCTGAGTAGCTGATGCTGCCGTTGATTTTCTAGTATTTAATTTGACAGGAATTTTCCAATGAAAGTTGATAAAAATTATTCTGATGATGTCTCTGGGTATTACAAAGTAGTTAGTAGTGAAGATATCCTCTTATTGTTCTTTTTTTCTCAAAATTCCTGTCTGAAATATTATTGAGGAAAGAGAGCTGTGAGAAAGTGCTGTTACCAGGTCACCATCTTGGCCATGCCCCCTCGGCCACTGAAATTTTGACAGCAAAACTGTTGCACTTCCAAGAGGTAAACTTCCATCTTATTTCCAGACTGTACAAAATAACTGAAATAATTTTATAAACCTGAAACACTAACAAGAAAAGTCATATGAAGGCATACGCAGTTCTACATCTCCATTCATAGTAATCCCCCTCAAAGACCATCCTAAACATCGATGGACATACCTCTCAACTATACCAAGCCAAAACAAAGGACAAACTGATAAAAATACCTATCAGTACCTGTCAACTATCCAGAATTTCACAGAATGTCCACATATTTGGCTTATATTTTTGGTCGGTAAAAGTTTGTGGTTTTCTAGCAAATCACTAAGGATTGAAGTCATTAAAGAGTGGCAGACATTTGCGTTTCAGACATAATATTCTTTGGAAAAAGCTTGCCAGTGCAAAACCTGTAAGTCTAGTAACTTTCTATGTTTATAGGAGCAATATTTAAAATATGTCTCTGATTTTGGGCCTCTGTCCTCCTATTATTTTTGGCTATGTCCTGAAATCTTATGTTGAGGTTTAGACATTAAGCAACCAAATATCTGAAAGGAACACAAACAGGAAGTAAAGGAAGCTGATATTAAATGTTCCACAGGTTCTCTTTCTCCAACAGAATTTTACATAAATGTTCCTTGTTGCCCAGTACACCTTCCCTCCTGACACTTTACCTCCTTCCAAAAAAAACTCCTGTATTATCTTGGCCCTCTATTGTTCTGGAATAACAATAAAAGAAACTGAAAAGCTCTCAGACCATATATCTAGTGACCCACTACCTGTTGCTGATGTACACCACTTCAGTTTATTTAATTATGTCCAGATCAGTTAGACTACGTCTAACATGACATCTGCAGTCTATGACTTTGAAGTGAAACTGACAGTTATATTAAAGTGCCACTACTTTGAATGCACTTTAAAGAAACATTGTAACCTTACGTAAAAGCAAGTCAAACTTGAAAAGAAACAATGCTATTCCAGTTTACAAAATAATCATAGATATAACCCCCATAATTCTTGGCATCCATTAAACAAGTGGAACTGTTGGGAACTAACAATGCCCTTAACCTTTGTCCCAGTAATTCCTCCTTAGAAACAGCCACCGAGTTGAACTTGGACATCATAACAGTTTAGCTGCCCTCACCAATAAATCCTCTCCTGGCTCCCCTTACTAATGTCTACCCCCATCCACTATTACCTTCACCCTCACACTAAAACTAGTTGCTTCCTCCTTTATAAAAAATGTATTATCCAAACGTAAACCCTGCTCACCTTCTGCAAATAACCTTCCTACAGAATACTTCAAAATTGCTGCTAAAGCCATTGCATATCTGGTCTCCATCCTTATAAACAGGTCAACACACGAATCATATAATACTACCATCTGGAAAAAAATTCCATCTCATCCCTCTTCACAAACGTGGCACTTCTACTAATGTATCAAATTTCAGAACCCTTGACATCTTATCCCCCCTCTCAAAAACATAGGAAAAGTGTGCCAGTAAACAACTACTCCAACATCTCTTAAAGGAACACTCACTAACCAAGAGTCAACATGGTTTTAGACCTGCAAACAAAACAACTGCCCTCCTAACTTTTACAGATAACATAAATAAACCCAGGGATAGAGGTGAACTTGTATTGTCCTTATTCCTAGACTTATCAAAGCTTTTGATACTTCGACTCACAGAAAAATCCTACTAGAAGTTATCCACAATGGGTATGTTACAACCTACTCTTCAGTAGTCTAGTAATTATTTGTCAGAAAGCTACCAGGTAGTCAAATGGAATTCTACCCTCTCCCCTTATATACACATCATTACAGATGTCCCATATGACTTTGTCCTCTTCCATGTAATATCTTTATAAACAATCTTCATACTTCTATACAAGTACCCCTTGTACATTATGCAAATAATCCCACCCTTATCTGCCTCTCACATAACCTAGAAAATTTAGAAAAGTTTACACAGGATGTCTTTAACTCTACTGAAAACTGGCTTTATAAACACCAGTACAATATGTTGTAATATGATGTCATATTTCACCCATGTATATGAATTTCCTTTCTTTAGTTTGCGGAGCTTTTCTCCCTAGGCATGAAATGAAACTGGATACAGTTATCCACACAACCTTACTTGGTAAACAAATGTGAATAAATAAATCATTAAACAATAAAGGGAAAGGACATTCATTTATGGTCTGATTTAGAAAGGCAGGATAATACATATTGAGATGCGAAAGAAGTAGCCACATTAGTAGGACATTTATCTGTAAAAGAGAGTTAGCATTTATAATGTCAAGGAAGTGCTCGATATATTAACCACTGCCAGTGCAGATCAAGCAGTTTATTAATGGATAGTTGAAATCCACCAGAAGAAAAGTGGTAGGTTTATATGGATTTCAGCTAAGGTGTTAAGACAGCCATCACATCTTGAAGGAAACACAGAGGGTGTTCCCTGAATAGCCGTGAAGTGGTAGTCTTGTTTATTGTGATTTTGACATCTAGGAGTTCAAATGTGGTGTCCTGAGGAATGTGCCATGAGTTGATGATATCCTTGATAAACACTAATACTCTCTTACAATTGCCAGCAAGTCTAAAGACAAGACAGGCTCTATAACCAGAAACAGATGGAGTGCCTTCATTGGTTTAAAACCATGTCTCTGTAACTGCAAATATATGTATGTGTTCAAGGTGCAGGAGGGCCTCAAGTTCAGCCATTTTTTGATAAAACACATGGCTTTCAGTCCAGCCAAATTATCGTGTTCTGAATTAAAAATTACTAGTGTCCAGCAGATGGGCTTTGCCTAACAAATGCCACTAAGGGGGCATCAAAGTCATTTGACATAATGTGAAAGCCTTTGTAACAGAAGTGTAGACCATCCCTGGAAAAGCAGGAATCATATCAGCCATCTCATCCCAAGCAGACATATAATGGAATCTCCTGGAATGACATGCCATACACAGCCAGTTTTTAAAGCCAGCTATCTTTCCTTTGTATCTCTGCAATATTCTGGGTGATGGCAAAATACCACTGAAAACCAGTGCCTTTCCTGCCTCACACACATGCACAGCAAGCTCAATCATATCCTTCTAGCAATTCATCCAGACCCACATACACTACAACTAAGACAGAGCTAGGAAATGACCTGTGCCTACTTTCCAACCAGCTACAGTAAATGCAACTGCTGCTACGCAAAATCAAAATTAAGATAATCAGAACTCAACAGAAGTCTGTGTAGGTACTTACTAAATGGGTACACATTATGTATAATAATAATAAATTGGAGACTACAAACCATTACTGATATCTGTGTGCATGGTACGACCAGCAGATAGACAGTCAGTAATAGACCACTCTTCTTGTCAACAAGAATGTCCTTTCTCTCACTGGAAAGCAAAGGTATCTTTCAAGCACAAGTAGAATGCATGCTCCCTATCATTGCCACAGCATCAAACTTTCAAAGAATTAGCAACATTATTTGAATGTTCATTATCTCATTTCCACAAAATAGATCACTGCTGCTTCACTCTAACCAAAGAAAGATGTCTACCTATGAAACAGAGATCTCATCAAGTATCAGCATCCATTGGTTTAAAAAAGAAGTCTTTCTCCTTCCTAGCTGTCCACTTACAACTGAGATCCTCAAGATATCTTAAGGATTCTTACTTCAAACACCATGCAAAAATGCATATTTCAGGACACAGATTCTCATTCCTTGCACCAAAACATTCGGAATCTGTCCCTCTCCCATTATGAAATAATCACACAGAATTCAGGGCAGTATATATATATATATATATATATATATATATATATATATATATATATACACACACACATACATATCCAAAGTATTATGTGACAACTGCTTTCCAAAACCCAACTCAGTCAGTCATTAAAAAAATGCAATAAATACCATTCCTATATCAGCTGATATGAAGTATCAAATCCTTCAGTCCTACCCCTTGCCCAACCCAGTTCTTTTTCTTTGCTTACCAACTGCTCTTATTATTTATATATATATATATATATATACACACACACACACACATATACACAGTGTATATATATATATATATATATACACACACACACACACACACACACATACACACAGTATATATATATATATATATACACACACACATATACATATATTGTATACTTTCTCTAAAACCCTGTTTACAACCACCTCATCTAGTACACTGTCCTGTTTAGTTTGCCATATATATATATATAATTCCTAAACTATGCATTCTTCAAATTTATTATTATACTGCATGATTACACTGTTTGTAGACTTCTTAAAATGTCTGTTTAACTTTTTGTATGTATTTTCTTATTCTTTGTAGGGATTATAGCTCATCTCTTATCAAAAGGGCAATCCGAAAGCAGATGTTTAATATTTTTTTCTCTCTTTTTATCCCTGTAATACAGGAGTTGGGGAATATGCCATTTTCCTGGGTTTGTGCAAAGATGGAGTTGGTATATTTAAGTAGCACTGGGATGTGGAATGCAGGAGTACTTTGCTCCCCCCAAAAAATGTGTATTTTGAATTTGTATGCTCCAGATTTATCTCTTAGAACATGTGCATTGATAGGCTGATCTTTGAGATTTATTATATTTTGTCAGTATTATGGCAAATGATTTACTTCAGGGCAAATCAGGTTACATAGACCTAGTGGGATTAGTCAATTCAGCATTACAATGATGTACTTTATGATGACACCATGCTGTCGAATCGGAAAAATTTCTACACCTTCTGCACATCCTCTGAGTTAACTCTGCACACAGAAAAACAGTGCTTTTGCATGAGAGCAAGCCCCCTGCAGCCCCTATTTGGGAGTCTGTGCTCCTCACCTCTTGCTAATTATATGTAATAACTCAGATAACACACAATTCCTGGGAAAGGGGTATATTCCCACTACCCAGGGATTTTACTTGATCAAACAAATGTCAACCACAGGCAGTGTTGACCAAAGAAGGTCGACAATATACAGGTCGATGTAAGCCACAATCGTCCTAACAGAAACTACACACGCATACACAGACACACACACACACTCACTTACTTTACATACATATATGCATAGACACACACACACACACACACACACACACACACACACACACATCTTCCACTATGGCCTATCACTACAACCATGCATGCCTTTGCTTGACACATCTCTCAACTGTCCCTCATTTTCAAGGTTATCCATGATTTTTTACTCAAAAAAAACTTTGTTTTGTCCTTTCTTATATTGGCAATCTGGGGAGAAAAGTTGATAGAATACACTTCACAAATAATGAAAATAATTAGAATTAGAGACTCCTTTCTCGTCAGAAAATGCATTTTTAAATGGAGTACGGCATAATGTATGTTAATTTATATTATCTTATTCTGTCAACTTCTCTAGTTAACAGTTCTAATATTTTAAAAGGTGACCCTGATTGTTCCTGTGTACTTTTGGATTTGTCTTTGATTCCAGAAGTAATAGGTTACAAAGTAAGCTATTTGATATAGTAGATCAGCATTATTGTTTGAAAAGACATAAATGAACTTAAGTGTATCTATTTAAAGGTGCAACTGTATTCTAAATGATTGAAATGTTAAAATGTAGAACAAAAAGAATTACAAAAAACTTCAACCTTTCAGGATAATGAACACTAGAACACTGAACTAACAAAACATCACAAACATAAAATAATTTTGCTTTGTGACCTTGAAATAAAAAAAATAGTTATATCAATATTCAAACCTAATCTTGTTTTAAAAAAAAATAGTTCCATAACACTACCGCTGTTAAGGTAAGGTGTACAGTTAGGGGCAGGGGAAAGGTTAGGGTTAGCAGGCATTACAGCAGGGAGACTTTGCCTGCCACTACCCCTAACCATATATGATTAAAATTTCACACTCATTTTCATCAGTCATCTTCCCCATGATACCACATTCCCCAAATACCCCACATTCAGGCAGGATGACACAAAGCACAAAGCATGTGCACACACACACACACACACTCTGCAGCAATGGAAAGTATCAGATTAATTTCTACATTATCTGTATATACTGAAGTGGAAGGAGAAGTATTTAGATGCAATTAGGAGGGATAATGAAATTACAGTACTAGTGGTGGAAAGGAACTGTGTATAGCAGTTGCATTTCTGTCACCTTGCTTGAGCTAAGATG